>NC_073745.1:296150940-296451774 GCF_029784135.1 Toxorhynchites rutilus septentrionalis | reverse complement strand
GCCAGTGTTCAAAATCAAGTTATCTATGTCTACCGAAACGCGCGCGTGGTTCAAGCTTTTGTAGACTACTCATTTATATATTTTTGACGTAGGACTACGTCTTTCATTTCTATACCGGGGTGTAAAATCAAAGTTTCGAAAACGAAAGCGTTACGCCGGAGACCGAGATTTTGAGTGTTAATAGCTCCTAAACAACTGAACGAAATGGTATGATAAACACTTCATTCGAAAGATAAAATGTCTACGCGTTCTATACTTGTTACTTTCTGATCCAAAAACTTGTTTCAATAGTCTTAAATTTGCTTTCAAAATAGGCTATTGAAATCACCAATCGGTATTTAAGCGAGCGCCGCTCGGAAATCCACTCAGTTCTAATTGAACAGCGATTGGAGCATGTTGTCGCTGTTGTGGTGAAGCTCTTCATTTATCATGAAAGCGCGGATGAACGGTGTCACCAAGAGCCTGTTTATGCACCTTAGGCCAGAAGGGAATCCATCAGGAGGAGAGTGATGCTACAAACGGTTCCCCGGGAAGATCTCGAAGCAGCCGCTACACACATACACACATACACGCACGGAATTCTTTCCGTTTGGATCGAGAAAGATCCGGAAAATAATCTGCCAGTTCCTCTAGGAATTTAAAAATACATTCATGTGAAAGAGTTTATTTGAATGTTTTCTATCCATGTAACACTGTGACCAAATATGTTTCAATCAAGTGCTATTAACAGATGTGGAAATATCTAATCGTTACTGAAAATAATCTGCCAGTTCCTCTAGGAATTTAAAATTACATTCATATGAAAGAGTTTATTTTAATGTTTTCTATCCATGTAACACTGTGACCAAATACATTAGGTTTTGTGATTTTTCAATCAATCGCAATCAACAGGATAGCTTCTGAAGATTATTCTTCCTCATCAGTAGGATATTTCCGTGGGTTTTTGTTGTGTGCTTTTTGCATTCCATCGTGTATAATCTACAGACATGAATGAGAAAGCGCTGAAGTGAACTTCACACAATTTTGTTTTGTTTCGCGGGTGCTCCCGTGGCCGAGTGGTTAGCGTCATAACTAACATGCCGGGTGTTCGGGTTCGATTCCCGTTCTGGTCTGGGGAATTTTTCGTCAAAGAAATTTCCTCCGACTTGCACTGTGATCACGCGTATTCTAGAGCTTGCCACTCAGAATGCATTCAAGGCGTGTTATTTGGCATAGAAATCTCAACTAAGTACTAATAAAAATGACGCAAGTAATACTACGTTGAGACGGCGAAGTTCCTCTAGGAACGTTAGTGCCATTGAAGAAGAAGGATATTTCCGTATCCAATATTGGATGCATAAAACCTCGTGCCTCCAACGTAACGCTCTCGTTTTCGAAGTTCTCCAAATATTCATTCATTCAGAATGAATTCAGATTCAACTTCATACAAATGATCTCTAAATCAACGATAGTCCTACGTCACCCTTGCGGTTATACCATAGACATAACCCACTTCCTGTTTTTTCAAATCTAATTTACAACAACAATAATGCAACAAAAAACCATCATCATCAATACGAACATGATAGCTTATGCAAACATAGAAACATTGAAACATTTTTACAAGTTCACAACACAGATTTAACATGTGAGAGACACAATTATTTTAACTCAGCCATTGTTGCCGCTCGTTTAATATTTCTGGGCATCGAATTGAAGAATTTTAATCCTTTATACAATAGTGAATTTTGGGACCTGCTAAATAAAAAGTTAGGTGTTCTTGCCTCAATCGTGTTTCTTGTATTATATCTATGCAAATCACTTCCTCGTTCAATTCGATCACACAAGTATATCACACAAGTATAGCATATCATTCAAAATTTCAAAGATGAACACCATTGTCAAGTAATAAATCCTTTGCTTTAGCGTTTCCAACATTATGACAAAGGAAGTGTACCTATGACATCTTAAAATTATTCGCATGATTTTATTTTGTAACCACTGCAATCGCAATAGTTGTGTATTATTTGCAAGAAACAGGATGGATGAGCAGAAGTCTATGTGTGGTGAGAAGAGTGATTTATATAGTTTGACTTTACTAATTGCGTTTAACTCATTCTTCAAACGACAAATGACGCCGTACTTTCTAGCAACCTTTTTGATGACATTATCAATGTGAGACTTAAAAGTTAGTCTGTCAATCAAAACTCCCAGATATTTTATTTCTTTAACCCGTTCAATAGTCTCACCATAGATTTCAAAATTACCGTTATATCTGGAGTTTGCTGAAGAAATGAGCATGTATTTTGTCTTCTTAACATTTAACTTTAATTGGTTGAAATTCGACCACCGCGCGAGAGAATGAAGATCTTCGTTCAAGTGCTCCGCGATTACATTTAACTCCTTAGCTGCGATGAACAGAACAGTGTCATCCGCGAACAATCACAAAAACGTAAAACCCGCCGCATATCATTAATATATAAAATGAATAAAATGGGCCCTAACACACTTCCCTGTGGTACACCAAGTGTGTTATCGATGGGAGCAGAAATAAAATCGTTGAAACGAGTCTTTTGAGTTGTATCAAACAAGTAGCTTTCAAACCATTCGTATGATGTCCCTACAATTCCAAAGCGCTTCAATGTTTGCAACAATAAGGCCCTTGAAATTGTTTCAAAAGTGCATTTCAAATCCAAGAACACCGCAAAAATAGTTTCTTTAGCCTCGATATTCTCTTTCCATTTTACCAACACCAGATTTAGTGCGGTCTCACAAGAGTGTCCCTCTCGATATCCCGACTGTTCCGGTGTCAGCAAACTGTTATTGTCAATCAATTTCATCAGCTGGCCTTTCACAACAAGTTCTAAATTTTTTTCTAATGTGTGCAACATGTTAATAAGGCGGAACTCTTCGGCTTTATCCGTCCCATTAACTTTGGGGATGGGAACCACAAGAGATTCCTTCCAAGCTTCAGGCACGTGTCCAGTTTGCAATGATTCATTTATCAGGCCTAGCAATTCATGTCCAATAACATGAAACCAATCTTGTATCACTTTTGCGTTGACATTGTCGATACCAGCAGATTTATGCAAGGAAAAACGAATATCTCTCAACTCTGCAAATGTGATTGGTAGAAAACATTCTAATCTGCAATTGCTGCCTATCGGCTGTATCATTTCCTATGGCTCACTGACCAATCCAATACTTTGATTGATCAGTTGAACACTATTCACGAAACAACTGTTGAATTTTTCCGCAATGATTTGTTCCGAATGTTCTTCTGAACCTTCAAAAGTTATGGACCGCGATAAACTATTTTTAGTGTTAAGTAAACTTTTTAGTATTTTCCATAACTCCTTGCTGTTATTCTGATGTTGATCGATTTTCCTCTGTATATATTCACATCTTGTCTGTTTCAAGGCTTGTGAATATATATTCCGCGCGCAGGTGTACCTTTTCCAATCGTTCTCTATATTACTTCTACAAAATTTTGAGTACATTTTATCTAGTTTACGTTTGAGACGCAAGAGTGATAAAGTGTACCAGCTGTTCGACTTATTCAAATTGATTTGTTTCTAAAAAACTAGGCTATTGGTACACACTTTCAAGATATTATTGAGAACAGCTGCTTTCAAATCCAGATTGTCAGTTCTTCCAGTAAAATTCAGGTTCCTTGCAACAAGATGAGACAGTGCTTCCTTTGAATACTTGTTCCAGCACTTGATTTTAACTCTATTTTCTTCACGTTCACTCTGTTCATTCTCAATATGTTTAAAAATTGTCTCATGATCCGCTATTTCAAATTTGGCCTCTATCAAAGAATGAACTGTATTGAAATTAGAGAAAACGTGATCTATCAAAAATCTTGTAACTTTTGTTACAGTCTGTTTCAAGTTGTAAAAATTAGATCGTTGCTTCAATTGCTTCGAATTCTGCACGTTGAGCCAGTCGATATTGAAGTCACCAGCAATTGCATTCAATTTACTGGAGTCAATGAAACTCTCCCACCAGTTTTCTAAAATTTCTAAAAATCGCTGATCACTAGAACTGGGGGAATGATACAAAATTCCAAAATTTCCCATCTGCATAACTCTTTCAACTGAAATTGCCAAGAACCAATTATTTTCAACAGATTCGTTTGACCGAATGTTGAATTAATTCTTTGCGTAAATAGCAACTTCTCCAGTGTGTCTGGAATGTGAAAGGCAAAAAGCAACTTTGTAACCCGGGATGGTATATTGATCAAATGAATTCTCATCAACAATATGAGTTTCAGGAAGAAAGACTAATCGTAAACGGAAATTTTCTACAAGTTGGCGCATTGCCACATAATTTGTAGAAAGCCCAGCTATATTGAAGTACAATATTTCTAACTTTCTCTCACATCTTCTTTCCTTGGGTTACTATTTACTAGAAAAAATGTTGCTTTTTTTCTTTTCTAACAGCCTACGATATACTGGACACTGTGCACTATAATCACGAATCTCACGAACAATAACTTTTATCAGTACTTTCGTATTAGCTCGCTAACGCTCTGTCGGACCTAACTAAAGGATCGTCTCCTATGTTTCAAACTAACCGGGCAATCGATGGAACACAGGTTTGTTTGCGAAAGGCCGCCGCTACAACAAGGCAACAACAATACAAATAATACAGGGTTTTCCAACTTTAAATTCCGAAAGTAAATTGAAATAAAACACACTTAGAATTCGAATTTCGATGAAACTTTTATTTCAAATTAAAGTTTGGTTTATGCCATTAAATGTTCAAGAGTTTGCGGAGAGTTGGCATAGACACGGTCTTTCGCATAATCCCACAAAAAAAAGTCTGGCGGGTTCAAATCGCATGATCTGGACGGCCAATTGGCATCACCAAAACGCGAAATTATGCATTCCTCAAATTTCGTTGGCAATATGGCCATGTTCGGTCGTGTTGTGTGGCGCCGTCCTGCTGAAACCACATGTCATCCGTATCCTTATCTTCAATTTGTGGCAAAAAAAATCGGTTAACATGCGGTCATAGCGCTCACCATTCACAGTTACCGTCTCGCCGTCCTCATTTTCAAAGAAATACGGCCCGATGACTCCACCAGACCATAATGCGCACCAAACAGTGACTTTTGGCGGATGCAATGGCCTCTCAACAATCACGTGTGGATTTTCTGAGCCCCATATACGGAAATTTTGGGTGTTCACATAGCCATCGAGCTCGAAATGTGCCTCATCGCTGAAGAAAATTTGATGCGAAAATTCAGCATTTGGCTGCTCGTTCGTTTGTGTTCGTTCACCCAATCGACGTATGCCCGACGCATTCCATGGTCACCACGCTCTAATTTTTGTACCAGTTGGACTTTATATGGATGTAGGTGCAAGTCCAAATGCAAAATTCGCCACAATGATGGGTTTGACAAGCCCAATTGCTGAGCACGCCGTGGAATCGAAACATTCGGGTCATCCTCCACACTGGCATCAACAGCAGCAATATTTTCGGCCGAACGCACATTACGAAGATGCACAGGTTTCACAATATCCGCTACGGATCCAGTTTGTTCGAATTTACGCACTACATTAGCGATTGTGTGCTCTGTAGGCCGTCCGTGACGACCAAAATCTGTCCGTAATGCTCGAAAAACATTTGCCGGTTTTTCATCATTTTTATAGTATAATTTAACAAAATTAACACGTTTTGCGATGCTAAAACTATCCATATTGTAAAATGGCAGACATTCAACTAACGATATGACGCTTTGGTTGACAGCTATGTCAAACGGTTGTCAGCGCAGGGCTGTATACTTTCGGAAGCCCGAAATGGAAAACCCTGTATTTGAATGCCAGTGCGAACAATAAAAATGTTATCTATTATATTTCGGCTCCGGTGACGCTAATACGAAAGTACCCTTTTATCCGACAAACATTCAGTACACTTAAACTGAACATTTTTATTCTCAGTCATAAGTTTTGCAGCTGCTTTTGTGAGGGATGTGCAGCGCCGATGATATCGAGCGCCGCAAATTCCCTCGCAAGCAACTGGATCATCATTGATCATTATTTTACTTTCACACACTCTGCACACACTCATCTTTCATACAATATCCCGTGCAAGCGGCAGCAATAGCTATGAACAAAACACACATTGAACACAAGGGGCCGACCAAACAATTATATCGCTACAGCCGCCACCAAAGCGATAGCAGGCCGTAGCGTTATTTCCAATTTAATTGATGAAAACCAGAGTAAATGAAAGCATGCATTGATACTTATCTGGATCATCGACTTAATTAGACGTTGGACACAACTTTTTTCACGTTTGCCAAAATTTTTTTTATACAAAATATTAAATTGAACGGAGCACAATTTGTACACAAGCTACCATGTTCGCAATTCAAATTGAGAATTTTAACTAAGTTGAACTTGGGATGGCCTCTCTTTATCCGGTTGTTAGCAGGTTAAATACTTCCTCTTGATCATTAAGAAACTCGAACTCCGCCTGCGAATGACGGATCTCTATAGTAGCATGTCCGAAAAATAACAAGGAACACTAAAAACTTCACAAGTTTTTAGTGTTCCTTGGTTCCTTGGTAAACATCAGTACCGCAAAAAAGCTGTTTCATAGCTAGGAAACGAGGTGTTAGTGGTTGAAAATAATGAGTCTATTTGGACCAACGAAGACTCGGATACGGAATTATAATTGGCTAGATGAGGATGATTTTACATTTCCAATAATTTTGGTCTAAGAATATTTGTTTCCAATCTTGGCAGATATCAGATTTTTTTACGTTGATATTCTTAATACTCAATAAAAGCTAAAATATGAAAATTTTCCAAACGGCTTTTACTATGTTGGCGTTACGTAACTCAAGGGGGAGGGGGTTTGTCTTGCGTTACTTATTGTTACATAGGGGAAGGGGGTCTAAAATCCGCATTTTTAGTGTAACGTTATTTGTGTACCACGCGTATGTGGATTACCTACAACAACATCGATTGATTGGATTGACGATCGGGAAGGTCTAGCATGTGTTTACCGCAAATTATCTACTATAAGTCACTCCCCTAAAATCAAAGTTTCTCAACTCAGATCAGTGCTGCCAACAATTGGGCGCCTGAAGGAGGGAATCGCCCAAAAGTGTCTAGCTTTTATCAATAGAAAAATTGTGTTTCATCGGGATAACGCCACATCATACACCATATAGTGATTCCAAACCATATAGTGATTCACCAGATGCTCCGTGAGTTTAGGTGGATGGTTTTTATAGTCGATATAAACCGGACCAAGCACCAAGTGATTATGTCCTGTTTTGTCTATGGCTAATGATTTTGATAGTGAAAAATTTGCCTTAAAAATGAAACTGAAAATCGACTGGTTTTTGTTTGTTTTGCCAATAGAGACGAGGGTGTCTATGAGAGATGCATCATGGAACTAGCTTCAACATTGCAACAAGTTATCATGCAAAACGATAAACATTTGACCTAAATCGGTTCATTCTAACTATACTAAAAAAAGCTTTGAAGTTTACATAAAAATAATGCATTTTGTCTCAGCCAACCCAATAAGTCGAAACGTTGCTTTCGACTGTCCGCCAATCGAAAACTATGGAGCAAAACCAAAAAATTTTTCGCTGCCAACTCTTTATTAAGATACTGGTCGTGAGAAAAAAAAACTACCCAGCAGCTGAGAACGTAATTTATGTTCTGAACAGGGCTCTGCATAGTCATAGATAACTGAGGATAGTCAGCTGACTATCTGACTGACTTTATCCGTATTCAGTTTGTAATGACCTTTGGCTTCTTTACGCAGTTTCTCCGCCAAAACGACTAAACAGTCAGTCGGGCATTTAATCGCTATCTCCCTCTACCGACTCGACTATATCATTTCATTCTTCCCAGTAAAATTGTCCTCATCGCATTTTGAAATTACTTCCCCCAAAACGAATTCGTTCCTCTCTTTCTCTCTCCCATGTACGTGTGCATGCATCGATGTTTGAGTTCAACGTGGTTTGACATACGCTACAGGTGAGCTAGATTATTTTCTATCGTACACGAAAATTACTCACACGTATAAAATAGCGTGCAGTGCGTGTGCGCTATTTTGCGCGCCATTTACTAATACTAACGCGAGGACCTTTACAGCATACTTGATAAATGTCTAGGTTCGTTGGTTTGAGTTCACGATGGGTAGACAATAAACCGTCCATTGATGGGGTAACTTCTTTTTTGCATCATAGATAATTTTTTCGTTCCTCTTTATATGGACTTAAAAATAAAATTGCGTACGCGGGTATAAAACTAGTGTCAGGGGGAAATGGAAGTGTGGATTGAAGTCAGTTGAATGAAGAGACAGATTCATTAGTCGCGTCAGTTTAAATAACCACTGACTGGACTAGTTCACCAGTCATCCTCGCTATTCAACGCTAATCAATTCATTTTCGAGTCGAGTCACTTTTTGTTGTGGGCGACTGCCGAAGCAGTTCTAGTCGAAGCGAAGCTACTGATAGTAGAGTCGGTCTTCATTTTTCACCTTCGAAGATTTCGGGCCCTGGTTCTGAATAACACAACACAAACAATAATTGTGATCGCCCGAAGCATAGTTATAAATGCAGAAATTGAAATTTATTCTCACATTTGAATCTATTATTCGTCTTTCAATAAAATGATCACATTGATTATAATATGTTTTTGTTCTGATAACTTATTGATAAACACGCAATAAAAATTCTATTGAGAGCTAATTTTATTATGAAAATTCCCATCCCAATCCTATATTGCCGTTTGTCCCGACATCTGACATGCTATAAACGGGTGTTTCGCGAGCTCGGTAAAGAAGCACCCAAAGCTGAATTCGACAATGTTACGCTGAAACAACCCTCATTTTTTTAAAATTATTAATCAATCAAAGTGAACGGAGATGAAAGGGCGAAACGCTGAACTAATATAATAAATATTGAAATAAACTGTCTTCAATTAGTCCCTCCAATTAACCAGGTATAAACACGTACTAATTAAATGTGGTCGCAGCAGGAGCAGATTATGACTTCACATGCACATGGTTGAACAAAGTTGCACTAAAGATATTCAACAAGAGCTCACAATTCTAATTCCACTGTTAAATTCTTATTACTGTTGAATTCCAATAACGGTCCCGACGCACATGGTCTGAAACTAATGAAATATGCTTATTTACTGGTAAAATGATAATCATTTTCCACCGAATCGTGTATCCTCAATTTGAAATGATCTCTGAGCAAGGTGAAATACGTAACTGTTCTGGTTAACGTTGAATCAAACAGAACATAAACAAAACTTTTGTACCCCCACAGGTTGAACCCAGCCAGCCAGCCAACATTCACAAAAGTTGGACAACCGTTGTTGGGTGTATCCTTCAATACACTTCCATCCCAAATCCTAGCGAGTTCTCCTCTGCGGACTTCCAACCATGCACACACAATAACAAACTCGCTAATTAGATTTTTCCTAATTCCAGCGAAGCGTGAACTCAACAGCCAAACTCGTTCCCATCGATGATGATGATGATGATGATCCGCACCGATTGTGGAATAATTTCTGACGGATGCTTATCCCTGTGCCAACCAATGACACTCAACACAACGCACACACGCGTCATAGCCATCACCGACCGAAAACAAGTTTGGTTCACATTTGCCCCGTGTAAATCCTCCTTTACCAATTTCGCATAACCACCGTCGCTCGTCACCCGAACGCAAGAATTCTACATCCCATGGGGCACGAAAGGATTCTGTGAACATTTGTAGCCGTTTTTCATCGAACCACCGCGGTTACCAATTTCCCCGATCAGCGGGAGGTATGCTCCTTAATTACAATCCATCACTGCAGCAAACATTTCTCCCGCCGGTGGCGTCATCACCGTCTTGTAAGTCGACTTTGGAGTTCAAAGGATCTGCTAATCCCTTTCGTATCGCCGCACATTCGCAAGTTCGTTGTCATCTACACGTTTTCAAAGGCGAAACATACTTGTTAGTTCATACCTGAAATTAGAAGAAGAAATAATAGTGAATATTAGTTTTGAAAAATACTTTTATTATAAAATGGAACGTGGAAATGGAAATGGAATTGATGGAACGTTGAAAATTATTTCTTCAGATTTTAAACTTCTTTAGATTTCAAACTTTTTAATTTATTTTCCTACGTTAGAAATTTAGTTAATAATTAGTAAACAAGAAATGTTCTACAATTTCTTCATATATAATGTCAGAGTTCTATTTTTCTATTATTTCCATGCTCTCCAGACTCTCTTTTGCTCCATTCTCTTCGTACTGTACATTCAAATTTTCCCTTTAATGGGCCCTAATTTTGTCCTCATTGTTCTCGCAGGTTCATTATTTTTTTAATTTTTAGTTTTTCCGATTTCTTCAACTTTCTCCACTAGTTCAATTATCTCAAGTCTCTGAAGAAAGTTTTACATTTTTTTCATGATGTTTTTTTCCAATTTTTATGTTTTCCTCGCAATATCGAAAATTCTCACCGTTCTCTCAGTTCTCGCAATTTTTTTCCCAGTTTACTTAATTCTACCGTTTCATTTATGCAACTCCATTTACTTTCTTATTTAAATACATTCTTATTCTTTCCCTTAATTCACTCATATTTCTTTATTCTATCAGTTCTCTTTATTGTCTCTACTTTCTAAATTCCTTTTTTTATTTCCTCGATTTTCTAAATATTTTTTTCCCATTTTCCCCATCTTCTTCATTGTCTGAATTTTCTTTGTTTTGTCTAATTTTCCCCAGTTTTCCAAATTAATTCATTTTCTACCATTTTTATTCTTTCCTTACATTCAACACTCTCTCAATAACCAAAATTTCCACATTTTTTCAATACTCCCAATTTTAGAGACCCTCCATTCGTTCAATTCTCCTTGTTCTGTTTCTCTCACTTTCCAAGTTCTCTCCATTTTCCCATTTTGTTCTCTCAAGTTCCAATTTTTCTCCATTCTCTCATTCGAATTCCTGAATCTTCTCCTATTCCTCATTTGCCGCAATTTTCTGAACCCATTATTTTCGTTTTCATCTTGAAACATCTTTTGAAGTTTCATCGGTCTCTCAGTTCTACCCTTTTTTTTCTCAATTTCCTCATTTCCCTTAATTGTCTCTTTCCTTTCATGTTTTTTTTCCATTTCTACAATTCACCTCATCTTTTTTTTTTTTTGTGTTTTCTTGATTCATTCAAATTACTTCATTCTCTTAATTCATTCATTTTACACCCTCTTCTCTTCACTCAATAACTTATAAATCCACTATTTTCTCAGTTCTCTCAATTTCTTCCAATAACTCAAATTCTTCATGTATCTGTATCTCAATTCGATTTGTTATTTTTTTTCAAATTTCAGTTTGCTGTTCTCTTAATTCATTTTATCTTCTTCATTCCACAAATTTCTTCAACTATGAGATTTTGTTCAGTTCTCAAAATTATTGCGAATCATTTCTTTATTTTTCACATTCTATTTGTTATATTATTTGTTGTCTCTTCATTTCGCTAAAACTATTATCTCTTCTCCGTTCCTTCAATTCTCATAATTCTCCATTCTCTTAATTCTCTACAATCTTTTGTTCTGTCCGTTTCAATCTCTCAATTTCTCTGTGTTACATCAATTTTCTCGAATTTACGATTCCTTCATTCACTCAACACTCTCATGATATCCTGAATCCCTCCTCGCCAATTTCAATTTCTTTCAATTTTATGAAGTTGTTCATTGTTTTCGTTTTTCAAATTTTATTCATTCTCACATTGTTCTGTTCTAAATTATTCTTATTTCTTCCAATTTCGTTCTGTTCTTTCAGTTATTTAATTATCTCTACTTGATCCACTGTATTCTCTTTTTTCTGTTATTTTTTCCCTCTGTAATACCCATATTCTCTCCTAATATTCCCAAATAGAATCATTGTCTGAATTTTTACATTCCTCTAATCTTCAATAACCTTATTTTCTACTATTTTCTCTGTTATTAAATTTTTCTTATTCTCTCTGTTTCATTTGCACAATCTCTCAAATCTTCAATGATTCACATTCTCAATTAGTTTTGAGTTTTTCATTTAGTAAGTTCCTTCAATCTTTTCCATTCTCTAGACTAGAGATTGCCTCCTCATCAATTTACTTTATTTTCTCTATTATTTATATTTTTCTTTCAATCTATCCATCCTTTGGTTCCTCCGCATTTTCTTTATTCAGCCGAATTTTTCACTCCACATTCGCTTCAATTTTCACTGAGTACTTCCGCACTTTTATCAATTTTCACATTTTTCATTCCTTCGAAACTCATCACAATCTACAATCTCTTGGTACTGTCCATTTTTTCTGTACATTCCTCACATTCGCTCCAATATTCCTTCATTTCGCTCATTTTTTTTTCCATTCCTTCCATCTACATCACGCTCTCAATGCTCTCAGTTCCTCTCAAATCTTTCATGTTTCTTAATTTTCTTAATAGTCTTCAATTTCTTTATTCCCTCAGCTGTTTTGATTTTTTCATCCTCTACATCTTCTTCATTAACTACATTCTTTTTGTTCATTTCATTCTCTCCTTTTCTCTGCAACCAATATTGTTTTCTCAAATTTCTTAACTTTCAAATACACTCAGACACTCAATTTTCGTTACTCTCTCAACATTCTAAACGCTATCTTTATAATTCTCGGTTTTTCCAATGTTCCCCATTATTCCTTTCTCTTCAAAATTTCTTCATTATCTCAATCTCCTAAATTTTCTTTATTTAGTCTCTTACTTTGTTCATGTTTCTTTGTTCTCCCCATTAATCTTTTTTGTTTATTTTTATTATCCTCTTAATCGTCTACAGTCTCTTGAATTTATAAAACCTCTCGTCATTTTTAATTTTCTTCACTTTTATTTTTTCATTCAACTTTGTGATTTCGATCGATTTTCTCGTTTGCAATTTTTTAAATTTCTATCATGTCCGCCATTCAACTTTTATTTTTCTCGCAATATTCTAAATTTTTAACGCTTCTCTTATTTTCTTGATGCTTTTTTATCGTATTAATTCTCTCTGATCATTTTATTCCAAGTTTTTGTCAACGATTTCTATTTTTCTTGTTCTATCAGTTTCCTTCATTCTCTCAATTCATTCTATCCATCTCATTCTCCTGATCCACTATATTCTATTCTTTCTGTCCATTTTTTCCTTTACATTCCCCAGTCTTTCAGTCTTCAACACTCTCTCCTAACTACTTCATGCTACTTCTTTTTTCCAATTCCATTATTAGTTTTTTTAGTATCCTCTTAACCCTCTTAATCGTCTACAGTCTCTTGGTCTCCATCGCCATTCTTAATTTTCTTCACTTTCTTTATTTCATTCGACTCTGTCATTTCGATCGATTTCCTCGTTTGCATTTTTTTTTAATTTCCACTGTGTCCACTGTGTTTCAACTTTTATCTTTCTCGCAATATTCTAAATTTTTAACGCTAATTTTTTTCATTCACTCAATTTCCATACTTCTCTTATTTCCTCCATGTTATTTTTTTTATTAAAATAATTCTCTCAGATGTTTTAATTCTAAATTTTTTCAATGATCTATTTTTCCTATTCTATTAATTTTCTTCATTCTCTCAATTCTTTCTATCCATCTATATATCAAATTCTTTCTGTCCATTTTGTGCTTTACTTTCCCTAGCCAGTAAGTCTTCAACATTCTCTCATAACTACTTCATGTTACTTCATTTTCTCGATTGGCTCATATTTATTCATACTTCGTACAAATCCTTTGATTCCCCTTAATTAATAATTCCACACCGGCTTATTACTTTTTTGCAATCTTAATTCACTCGGATTTTCTCACTCTTACAGTTCTCCCAATTATTTTGATTTTATTTTTTCCATTCTCTTTATTCCGTCTATTTTTTCCACTGAATTTCCTATGGTCGCTCAAATTTTCTTCAGTTCTCCCAATTTCAGTATTTTTTTTTTATTTTTCCCATTCCGTGAATCTTTAACACTCTCAATAAATATTCATTTTTCTATCAATCTTTCCATTCTCCATTCCATACTTCATAGTTCTTTGTTTTCTCAAATTTCTCGATTTCTCCTATCCTTTTTTGTCTCTTTATTTTCCTCCAATCACTCTGTTCTCTTAGTCCGTCAATTTTGTGTATTCTCTGTGTTTACTTACTCTTATAATTTCTTCAATGTCTTCTTTTACAGTCTCTCTTCTTCATTTATTTTCTTATTTCGTCTCTTTTTTCCGCATCCTATTTTTTCATCGTTGTTTCAATATCCTAAACTTTCAACATTCACTCAGTTCTCCTGGTTTTTCGCCGGTTTTTATCAATTTCTTTATTCATTTTACTCTATTCGCCCAATTCGTTCAAGTTATCAGTTCGTTCAATTTTCTCATTCGCTTTTTTTTAAATTTAGTTTTTTTTACTTTTGTCTTTCTTGGAATATCGCTACGCACTCCTAATTTTTTCATTCGCTGTTTCCTGAGTTTTCTTCAAATCTCTCATTTTTGCCCAATTTACCAAATTTGCGCAATTTACTAAATTTACTCAATTCACTCACAATATCAATTTGATCTCTCCTTTCTCTCAGTATCCTTAATCTCCCTTATCCAATTACATTATTTTCTTTATACTCTCTATCCTTATTATTTCCAGTATCCTCTTAGTTTTCTACAATCTCGTGGTTCTGCTCATTTTTTTCCTTACATTCTCATTCAATATGAATTTACTCAATTTACAGAATTTTCTCATTTTATCCAATTTTCTCATTTTGTTCCATTTCCTGAATTTGCTCAACTCGCTCAATTTGTCAGTTTGTCAATGTGTCAATGTGTCAATTTAAGAATTTGACAATGTATTAATTGATTAATTTGTCAGTTAAACTATTTATCAATTTATCAATTTGTCAATGAATTTAACATTCAAAATACAATTAACGCGTACTGTTGAATAATTCCACCTAGTGAAAACGCAGTTCCTCCGCGGAACATGAATGACAGTAAAGACATAAATTGTGGAAATGCAGAAATTCAGGAACGCATCGATTAATAGACTAACAATCTCATAAACTAAAAAAATAAGGGTCGACACCGAAAAGATCTAAAAACTCTAAACAAAAACATCTGGAATCATACATTACCAATTTGTTCGTGAAATAACCTAATCTTCTCTTCTAAAAAATAAAAATGGAGCGATTGCCGCTCAGTGCATGCCTGAAAGCCTACCCAGGTCAAACACAGCTGGCTCTAATCGCTTTAAATCAAGGTCGCACCGTATCCCGGAACGGTTAAAACGCAATCCCTGCTCCTACTCCTCCTTGGGGCTTTTTCTAGGAATCGAATGTTTTTCGGGATCAAAGTGACACAAAATCCGTTACCGTTACCAAGCATTTGCTCTTCCTTTGGTACCACCATTAAAACCTTAAAATTTGGCCCATCACAGAACAGATTAGCACAATGATGGATGGAAACTTAATCTGATTTTATCAATTTCAACATTCTCCTCCAAGGCCCTTTGGGACCAAGAAGGAGGAGACCATGAAGGGACCGCGTTGAATGACGTACACGTGTGTGTCTCTCTGTATAATGCACGAAGTCTTAGCCATTTTTCCGTGAATCAATTTGGTCGACTTTTCGCTTGAATCGCTTGGGATAGAGAAAAGAAAAGAAATCTAGAAGATACAATCCAACAGACCAGGCAACCTATACAGGGTGGGAAAACAGGGCGGAAAAAACAATGTGATTGCTGCAAGCTCCGCAAAATATCTCCACCCACTCCACTCAGACAGCAGGCGGGAAAACAAAAAAGGAAGAATGAAAGAACCACCACCGGCGAAGGTTATGCGCACTTGTTGAAGACACGCCGAACTGTTGATGCTGCTGCTCTCAAGCTCGAGTTGGATCAATTGCTTTTGGGAATATTCCGATCGTCGCCGAGGTGATGGTGCCGCCTTACGCCAACGCAGCGCCGCACATGACACTGATACCGCGCGTCGCGTCTTCCCGATTGTGTGGCGGCGCTATGGTATAATTTTCAAACGCTGGAAAATAATTTGGCTGAAACATTTACCGATGCTAAGAATAGCACTGCGGGTATAGGTATTCATATTTCTGGACTCTATATATGGATATGGCAGCAGAAAAAATGCGAATCAGAATCAATACACACCTTGGACAAATGGTTTAATATCCACTTCAAACATCACAATTCCGTAACTCCGTAACTCGGCAGCGATTCTAGCGCCAGTCCAGTTATCAAGTGTGAGACTTGATAGCTTGCAGGCGATTGCGGCGGAGAAAAAAGGTGCTAATCGATACTAATCAACGCGCAAAATATTGAAATTAAGCGTGGAAAATCACCACCGCAGATGCGGACCAAGACCGAGCCAATGTGCTCTGTCTCGCGCGGACTCAATGATTAATTATTACTTTCAGAGAACTTCCTTTTTTTGTAGATCGGAATTTTGCTATATTGTATCATTGTTACAGTTTCACGAACGAAAGGACGCCGCATTGGAAGAAAAAAATGAATTCTGTCCCGACAGGTGGGATTTTATGAACATCGCTGAAGATCGGATTTTTGCATACCTATATCACATGAACTTGTAGTAAAATGAAAAATTAAAAATCGTTCGCGCTACGAAAAAAATTATCCAATTTCGTGTGGTTATTGCTCAGTCATTTATTCATGGATTCAGTAGATTTTACACGCTTAAAATTATAAATTTTTCAATTAAAATAAATAAAAAAGTTCAAACGACCTTATAATTTAACATACAGGTCGGACTCGATTATATATAGTCGACCATTGTTTTTCAACAATTATTTTCAAATCCTATACTTAATCGAATCTCAAGAAACAATTTTTTCATTAATGTATTAATGTCAAACATTAATAGAAAAATAGCTTTTTTGTGATTCGATTGTGTATTGGATTCGAAAATTAACGTTGAAAGTGAAATTGCGATTATATATAATCGAGTCCGACCTGTACATTTATACAGACCACAAGACCAAACCAGGCTCCGAGACAACACAGGCAAGCTGCGGGTCAGCATTCACAAACCAACAGTTATCCAGCTAGCAACCAGTCGGCGACAGCAGCGAGACTTTCAAATGGCCTTTCCCAAGGTCGAGAATTTAGATTGAATGTTCTAAAATGGCCTTTTTCAAGGCTAAACGCGAATGAATCGAAAAATTAGGAAGCCTATATGATTGAAAACAGCAACAAGGTTCGTAGCCAAATGGTTGCGCGTCGGGATGATTCATTGATTGATGTTCTAATTGGCATTGAGGCGATGAGCTTTGTGCTTGAAGACTCAAGTATAGAAACAAACTGAATTAATCGGGCTGCGAGCGCTCTCGTGACCGAGCGAGGGAACATAAAAGAACTCGCCACGAGTTAGATGAAGTCAGAATTCGGCTGATAAATGGAAATATCCGTGTTATACTGTCCGACAAACATATAAACAAAACAACAAGCGTGTTGATTGCAATTACTGTCCATCGTATTTTTTCGTAGAATTTCGTCTTTTGAGAACCTTTAAAAACTAAAAATTGGTCACGGCGTAAAAAAAGCTCTTCAGTATGGCTTTTTGCAACAGTGCACCAATGGAGCATATTCAAAATCAATATGCAACAATAGCCTAAGCTAATCCTACGTCGACTGTACGGTCATGTCTCGACGTAGGATTACGGCTTGGGCACTTCCTAACAAACTATTACAATGAAGAAAATTATACGAAAAATTCAAAAAAATCAAACGTTATATAAACGAATATCTCACATTCTTATTGATCAATTGGCGCAAGCAATCTTTGCTCCTCCAGTTGTTTTCAATGTCATCAGTACATTTGCAGTCTACAGAAATAAAAATACGGAACTGTGCAATGGCATATTCAATGGCATAATATATATATGGCGTATTGATATGTGGATTAAACACATTTTAAAAAGTAAAAAGCATAATTTATAATAATTTACTTTTCTGTATTAGATATGTATTCTACATAATTCTAAACACATTATCGTCAGTTTAATCACATGAAACCATCTGGAACGATTTTTTTTGTGATGATTTTATATTACAGGCAAATCTTTTTTTGTGCGGGGGATAGGAACCGCACAAAAAAATTGTATAAAAAAAATCGTGCAAAACTTCACCAGTAGCTTTAAAAAATCGTGTTCGGTACACATTTTGAAAAAAAAAACTTTTGTTGTGCGGTAGATATTACCGCATAAAAAAAGTTTCCCCCAAGAAAATAACTCAAATTCACGCAGTTCACCGTTCAATTTCCTTTTGTTTCCCTGCTTTGCGATGGGACAGTTTGCCTTTTCGGTTGCGCGTGGCTGTTTTGTGCTTTTAGTTGCATGTCGAAACGAGTTGCTGTTACAAATCATGTCAACTTAACACTTAGAAAAACTTAGAGCATTAGATGGGAGGAGGGGGATGATTTCAGAAGTGGACAATTGAAACGCAAATATCCTTTTTGCGCAACCATCGAAAAAAAACTAAATGGCCGATAATTTCGTCAAATATGCTTTTTTTCATATACCGCACAAGAAAAAAAACTCCACGGAAAAAAACGCACAAACAAAACCGCACATAAACAGGTTTTACTGTACAACGATAAGTTTTAGTAAAATGAAAAAAAACATCAATTATTAGAAAAATTGTTGAACAAGGGTCGAAACTACACGTTTAAAGTGATTCTATAACATCTAGTGGATTTTTTTTTTAATTTTACCAATTTGAAACTATATTCGAGACTGCTAATATCATAGAAAGTAATATGCACCACACACATAAATGTCGACACTACACATTTGTCATAGCATTATATCATCGATCGCGTATTGTAAAAGGTATACATAAGTGTGAGTGTAACGCTATCTGGTAGCAGTTTTGCTGGAAAATAGCTTCAACGTTAAAGCAAATTATTCAAAACTTTCGGATATTAAAATTGTTGAAGCTAGCAAGATTATTTGCTATAAAAACGAAATCCACTCAAAGTACGCTAGCTCTCGTTTAGTGGCTCCAGTGGCGAAGAGCAATAGCAGTGGTGAATTCAGATAAGGTTCATCACTCTCCCAATTACTCACTGTTTCCGCTACAAAGCCTATAAAGATGCAGTCCGCTCAGAGTAGAAGTTAGTCGCCTATAATCAACCAATAAATTCGCATGTTCTAAAATGCAGTATCCATTTTGTCAGTTAATAAGTTCAAAGTTATAATATATTCCGGATTGTTAAATTCACAATCAAAGTTTTTTCTTTAAAATAACGAACCAGTGCAAAAGTATCTTCAACAAAAAATCAATCACCACAAATATTTGTTCGGGCATCATCCGAAAATGGATCGTCCGATCCATTTTCGGATGATCGTTTTTCATATATATCTTTTTTCATATATATTTTTCATTATCCATACAGATCGTACGAGCCATCTCGTACAGAGTCACAGAGGGAAGTTACCTGCATATTTAATATCACTCCGGCATTTTTTTTATTGTGATATGCACCTTTCAACCATTTCAACCAACCATTCTTCTGCCACCATCGCTCGATTTCACCACTGGTGGAGTGACTTTAATAATGTAATTTTTCCAAACATATCCAAAATGAATATGCAAGAAATACGCTCTGTCCAACTTCTATAAGACTGGGGTATGATATTGCTGCTTTGTGTCATTGTAAACAAACAATGCTTCAATTTACATTCTAGTCTATAGGTATTGGTGACTACCATATACTGCATGATTTTCATATATGTGTGTGTGTATGTTATGACAAAGAATATTTTCTAAAGGATACATTTTGCTATATACCAGAACGAAAAGTTCTTCAATGTATAGAATATCTTCCGTGAAGAAAACAATTTGGATGGTCCTGGTGTTTTTAACGGGTACTGGGGTGATTTACGGAAGAAGGAACAGTAATTTTCAACCAGGAATTTTGGTGGAGGCTCGTGCATGGTTTGGGAGGGATTCTGAATCACCAGAAAACTCAAGATAGCTTTCACATCACTCAAGGATTACATACATGTGCTGGAATCCTCTCTCCTACCTTTTTTTTTTGTGGATTTCTTCACAAAAAATTCAAATTCCTGCAAAAATATGCTACTATTCATACCAGCAAGGAAACTAAACAATGGATTAAGGACCGAAAACTCAATTTTTTTAACTGGCCGGCTCGCTCTCCAGACTTGAATCATGTTGATAATCTTAGGGAAAGCGGTACATCACGATTAAAGAGCTCAAGGTCGAAATTCCGGAGACATGGAAAAATATCGAGAAATCCGTTCTGCAGAATTTGGTGAATAGTATGCCAACACGAATTTTCCAGGTTATTAACCGAAATGGCAGGATTGCCAATTATTGATATGTAAATCAACCGATCGTTTTGAATTGTTCATTGACAGCTGAAATTATCATATTTAGGCACACTAAATAAACAAACGACTCTTTTGAACGAAATTAACGTTAAATATAATTCATTCTAAGCACTCTACAATGTATGAATGTATCTTGTTGAAATTCTAACTGTTTGTGTTGCAACGAAATATAATCAGGTTGGTCTCATAGAAGTTGGACAGAGTGTAGCTTAATGTAATCCTACGTCAACTATGCGGTCATATCTCGAACACAACCCTCCTGTAACCTTCCGATCCAACACGCACAGCGATGCAATTTTGTTCGGTTGAGGCATGCCGTCTGGTGGAGAGTGCTTCTGTATTTGTGCATCACACGCACACATTGTTGTTTTTATGCTGCTTGGTCCTCAAGAATGCGGAATAATGTAGTGCTGTTGGAACAAAATATAATCATCGGACTCACGATTCATCCAGCTAGCTATAAAGTTGTTGCAGCGACGAGTTTTTAAGGCTAGGAGCGAATGAACTGCAATAGTTTAAACATGCTTTTTTAGAATATGCACAAAGCAGACATAGTGCAAAGCTTGCACAGATGCGCGGAGGTAAATCAGAAAAGAATAATTATATATCGCATTTGCGAAAAACATTCATTTTTCAGCCAGCAAGCTCGACGTGAAATTGCACCGTAGGGAGAATTGTGAATGAAAAAAAAAATTTAAAGCTTGTTCTCAAATCGGAGGAGACTAGATAAAAACGTACTTCGCGTTGATTTTCATTCTTTGAAGTGTTTGTGTGAGCTTGATTTATGCGGTGTCAATGGTGGTGATTGGAACACATATAAAAACGCCTGTGACAGCAGCCAGTAAATCTAAAACAAGAGATGCATTTCGTGCATTGGCAATAAAGACACAAATTTCGACATATGTGCAGTGTTCACGCAGCAACGATAATAAATCATCAATCAACCACCATCAGCTGCTTCCTTGAAACCTCGAAACCTATCGGTTCTTTTCATGATCACTAAAACCTTTCATTTCGCAGTTAGTTATTCTTTTTTCTTTCAAAAAGTTAGATGCATTCTAAATTAATGTAATCTAAATTAAATAAATTAAAAATTGATTTTTTTATTTCATTGTGTAAATTTAGAAGTGTGTTCGGGCTTATTTTGACTTTTTCTTATTGGAGACGATCGGTCATTCAATTTTCATGAATTCGAGCTTTTTTTGCCAGGTTAAAGTAATGCCAAATTGCAACGCATTTCAAGCCGGAGGTGAAGAAAATATTTCCCAGCGATGAGAGCTGTGTTCTTCGCTGAAGAACTGAAGGTGAAAATCTGTCACCTTCGCCGCCGCCACACATCCGATCCATTTCGAATTTTCTGTTGCCGTTCTACCAATCAATTAGGTGTAAGCTTAACTATATCAATTGGCAGGATTTATATAGTAGTGTGGAAAACATTGAAGTAACAGTGACGACTTTTTACTCGGTGATCAATGAAACTATAGAGGAGATACCAACTAGACAAAACAGGAGAAATATAAACACAAAGTATCCGATTTGGTTTAACACTAAACCTACCGATGTTTCATGTATACCTATTACTAACACAGCGGGCCAAGTGACCCTTTATAAATAGTTAGTGAATAAATGACTCGATTTATATAGTTTTGTTGAGAAACGTGGCACACCATATTTCTCCTGTATATTTTGACATTTTAGGACAACAATTATTATCAAAATATTGAAATTACAATTTTCGACACGCAAAATAGCACTGCAGCTTGGAATGGTTACTGTTGGCTCGCTTGGATAGTCAGCAATACAATTAATTGTGATCATTCACTATTCATTCACAAATACAACAAAATATATAAAGCAATAACCAAAAATGTGTAATGCAATGGTTTCGTATCACCACACATACAAATATTTCTGATATCATATGAATGTTTGCAAAGGTCAAATGACCCGTTGCGGTAGTTAGGGTAGATTACATATATTTCTCGTTAAAAAAATAAAAATAGAGGAGTAAACACTGAAAAATAAATTCAATGTATGTTTTAGGAAAAGTAGTGTAGACAAATAATGTTGTGACAATGTAATTTGCAAGAAAACTTTGACTAAATGTTTAAAATGGGTCATTTGACCCCTCGTGGTAGGTTTAGTGTTAATCAAAACATAAAGAATCTAAAAATAAAAAAAAAACAGAAGGCACATAAAATTTATAAGAAATACAAATCTGACGTTAATCTCGAAAAATATCTGAACATTTGCGAACAGCTTTTAAAATCGACTTTTAAGATTACAACTTAAAAACAGAGTCGGACATGAAGTCTATCCCGAAAAATTTCTTTAATTACATAAAAACAAAATTAAAAAGCAATGGTTTTCCATCACGCATGCACCTTGACGATACCGTGGGGAATGACCCAGAAAAAAATTGCAATCTCTTTGCATTGCTATGCAAATGATACACAAATTTCTGTATTACTCGAGAATTATTCAAAAAAATGAAACCAAATTAGGCATATTGAGGTTTTAGGGTGCAATAAATGATTTTGTGGTGGTTAGACTCTCCAACCCCCTCTCTAAGGGGGAGGGGCTGCCTTACAAATGAAACACCAATTTCTGCATTACGAGCTAGCGAAATTGATCTGTAAATGGATTTTAATGTGATGAAATGGGTACTCCTATATCTTTATCTATCTATACAAAAAAAGGATCGCCGGATGTGTTGATAGGAGCAGAACTCGAGGAAGGAATTTAACCATTTAGGGCTGTCTTTATTCTATCATATTTTCTGTATAAAACATTTTTTTCATGTAGCGGAGAAACATGTTATTTGCAAGTGGTTGAAAAATCTTGAACGAGAGTTGTGTCTCAAAATAATCTGATACTATAATGATGAGTTTTGTTTGAAATACTAGGAATTTTATAGTAAAAGTTAAATTCAACGGGGTCGATTAGCAGATCAATCAATGAACAGTTCTTGGACACATGAACTTGCGATTGGACACATGAACTTGCTCATGTAAAAAAACGTGGATGTTTAAAGGTATTGATAACAAAACACAAATTTTGGGCGGGACGAAGTTTGCCGGGTCAGCTAGTAAATAAATAAAAAAAATTGATTACGTAAATTGTTAAAATCTTTTTTTTTTAATTAAACGGATAAATTATCCAGCCAGCTCTCTTTAGTGTTTTTTAATTTTAAGTAAGTAGTTTTAAGTAGTATTAAGAATGTATTGGTCTACAATTTTGATTGACGACAATAAAATAAATAAATAAAATGCATAGTATAATTTGAGGATTATTTCTTTGGGATTGTTTTTTCCGGAGTATTGGATATGTCGTTGTGCTGTGAGAAGATAAAGTGAGTATTTCGCCAATATGTCATTTGGATATTCCAGCAAAAAAGTAGTCCCAATCAAAAATTCATAAAACATGCTATTATATTTTCATAATTACAAATTTTTATCTTTATTAAAATTTACCTCAATAGTAATGCATACTATTATAAATTAAATAATTATCCTCATCATCGGTTTTTAGTTTTCTTCGTCATCACTAACTACTATTAACCGAAGACGCGTTTGACAACTTTCCTCTTCAGATTATTCTTTTGGAAAAAAACTGTTATTTTCAACATTTTTATAAGTACCTATATATTGTGCTACAACTCAACTCACCTGAACGATCTTTACTTAAGAAATATATCTCTTACTATTCGGTCAAGCTTATCCTTATGCTTTGTAAAGTAATCTTTTTAACTACCTCGGTATCCTGAAGAATATTTTCCATTGCAGGAGGATTGAAAAACTTATAAAAACTCTGCTGGGACAGAGTCCGGATAACGTTTGTCAAGCCATGCTTTGGTTTACACTGTATTTTTTTTATCAAAAAGCAATGCTTTATCAATACACGAAATTCGGATTTTTCCTTTTCTTTCACAATAACAAAAGTTGCTTCACTCTCAATGCTGTAACTCACGAACGAAACGACCGATTGCTATCAAATTTTGACAAGTATCCATTGAAAGATGGTGCTTTGTGATAGTCAAGTAGATTTTTGCAAGAGGCGCCATTTAGACGTCAACCTTATGAACTATTCAGCCGAAGTGTTAGGTAAGCTCGAAGTGCAGTAGAAAAAACAATGAGATATTCCACAATAGTTCAAAACAATTAACGCAGCGGTTATACAGCAAAAAAAAAACGCTCTTTTATTGCAGAAATATTCATTGAACTTAAAAAGAGGTCGGCATACAGTCCTGCGATTTAATGTCACTTTCTTTCTTATCCTCAGAATTGAACTATACAAAAGCGAGGATATATTACACATAAATAATGAAAGAGTATTTCAATCAAACTGATCGCTGCGCGATAATCATGTGAGTCCGGGGAAACTTGACCACACTGACATGTTAATTCGCTGTATTCGGATGTTGTTTTGCCAAAAAATGTAACCTTATTTACACTCCCGATCGGCCCAAACCCAGACTGTGACCACAGAGCATCACTAGCATCCGAAGGAGCAAATAAAAAACAAATAATAATGAAACAACTATCCAACGAACACAGTAGCTGCTACTGGCTTGTCGTGCTGGGTACATAAAGGCTGATTTAGACGATGCCAGTCAGCGCTCTAGTTGAAGTATCCAGTGAACAGAGAACAGACACTCTGTTCAAGTTACTTGTACCAGTATCGAACAAGTAATTGGCCTCGAACTTGAACAGAGTGTCTGTTCTCTGTTCACTGGATACTTCAACTAGAGCGCTGACTGGCATCGTCTAAATCAGCATTAAGAAGCAATTCGACACGACCCAGGTCATGATGGGAGATCACCCCGGCCGGCCACACGTCCCGACTGCCCCCCGTGGGAGACGTCGACCAAGTCGCGCGAGATATGTACACACATAATTTAGAAGCAAGAAGACGAAAAAAAACAACGAGAGATATCACACGTCTCAGCACACGACGACGGCTTACACACAGAAGCAAACATCCACCGGGGGAGTAGGATATACACAGATATACCGTTGGGTTGTATAGTCGTCGTCGTATCACAGGAGACCGATACAGATGTGTACAGCTTTGCCCGAGTGGGGCACAGGAACTGACTCTTGGCGGGGGAGGTGAACCGAGAGAGCAAGCATCTAGGCAACGGAAGAGAAGGGAGGTAAAATTTTTTCTTCTGACGTAGACGCTTCTCGCTTTTCGTCGTCCACACGCGGCTCTCGGCGTGTTGTGTCTGTGCTGGTGGTAATCTGCCATCGCGTGAGAAAATCAGTTCCGCGAGAGCGGAACGGCAGGCCGAACCGGGCTGCCAGACTGGTGGTCGTCTGTCGTCGAGTCGAGGGTGGGTAGATATGTTTTGTCTTTATCATTGTTTTGATTACTAATTTGGGTGACGGTGATTAAGTGTTTTACCTTGACACTCAATTTGGTTTAAATTTAGGACGGATATAAATTTGTTGCAAATTAATTTATGCTTAAACTGTTTTCGTCTGCTCAAAACTGTTTCATGTCACCGCCGCCGCCGAAGCTGTTTTGGCATATGCAATATGTGCTGCCAAAACTATGCCTGTGATAGGAAATACATAGCGTAGCCATTAGCTCATTCCATATCACAAATTTGATAATCGAGCACATTACAGCATCATAAACTGAGGCTTATTAAAAAATAACTGAACTGCTCTGCCCATGTTTGTATAGCAGACGTAAACGACAAAATGAACAAAATCGACTTTTTCGCTGTTTCGCATTCTACACAATGTCATACGTTTGCTCAACATGCAAACAAACATTTTTTTGTTTGAAAATATTTGATTTTGAAAAAACGTTTCCGAAAAGTCACTGTTTGTCCGCATAACAGACGTAGTTCCACACAGCTTTCACACATCGTTCGAAAATCAACAATTATCAGTATTATGTGCTATAAGCTAAATCTACATTTGAATCACATTCTTTGTAGAGTCTTATTACTTAGTGTTTTCTAATAGATGAATATAAGAAATCATTGAAACACTGCTCATATAAATACTATTTTCTGTACACTGCACTGCGATGAGCAAAGAGAAGCAATTATGTTTTTTTAATGTTATAATTACCTAAATTTCTGCATTTGAATCTTTAAGTAGATAATAAAACAATCAGATCAGTAATAAAATTAAAATAATATTGGTTCTTAGCATTATATCTCCTCGGATTCACCATTGAATTATTTCACATACTTAGCATTTACTCATACCGTTGGAGTAAGTCACTCCACCATCTTTATGCGATTGATCGTGATATCGGTAAATCATGTTGCTAAAATTACCAACATTGCAGATTGCCTTTACAAATTCAATTAATTGAAAAAACACGAACCTGCTGTTCTTATCATATCCCAGAGTATTCTTCAGGAAAAAAGTACTATCATAGACTCGCAACAAATCAAGAGCAACTTTTCCAGACATTTCACTAAATTTCTTCCAAATCTTCTTGATTTTATCCGATAACAACTGAAACTACCGACAGAGACGTTTTGTCTATTATCCGAATTGTAAATACTAACGCTGCAAACAGAGTAACCTGGTAATTACGTCTAGCTATGCGGACAAATGTTCATTGAAACGATTGATTGTCCGCATAAACAGACGCAAGCGTTTTCCAAATGGAAAAAATATGTTATAATCAGCAAAATCACCTAGGCCTTCTTTTTGCCTAAAATATCCTTCAACTGGACAGATCATTTCATCGGACATTTGCATGGTTATGTTTGTAAACCAAAAAACAACAAAAATGCGTTTTCCCAACACTAATGATGTTGCCGATTATGTCTCCTATGCAATCATGGGCAGTGCTATGAACAGAGATGGCAGGTTTGGAGACATGTCTTCATTTTGAAGACATTTGACTTACTCTAAGGACATTTGATTTTGTGAAGACATTTTGAAGACATTATGGAATATGTGAAGACATTTCAGTATAATAGCGTACATGGGTTTTTGAGAGATGTTATTTCCATGAAATTCTAACTATTGACCGTAAATATCGTCAAAATTAGTAGGGTTTCAGTCTCAGTGTCATTCGTTTGCTTTTTCATCAGTGTCACTTGTTTACTTTTGTTCTTAGTAATCAACGTGGACTTTTGTTTCGGAGTCGTTCACTTTCTTTTTTCTAAATTTTCCAAGCAGAAAATCCACAAGCAGAATGTAGAATGAATTCAAAAACAAAGCGACTTTACCTTCAAATTCTGGAATTCTTGTCTCTAGAAGACATTAGTTCATTTGCGCTCGAGAGTTCGAATGATTGTGACATTGTATTTTTATTATTTTGGGTCTATACTATACAATAGATTAACCTAAATCTTTCAAACGATCACTTCCCGAAGTCAACGGTCTTCCGGTTAGATACAGTTTCAATAATTAGTAAATTGGATATGGTTCGAGTTACAATCAAAACTTCAAAGCTGAAATAAACAAATTGAGTTATCACAGTTCCGTTTTTTTGTGGAAGAATTGGGGCTATATTCACTCAATCAACGGTCTATCAAGCCAATTATTATTTCTAAACTCCTAAAATTTAGTTCGTAGTAGTGCAATATATTCTTTGTTCACTTTCATTGGAATAAACTTCAAAACTTCAAGGTAAGTGCATTTTATTACTATATAAGGATACCAATTACATTGTAAATTGAATAAGCTATCAATAAATTATGTGTTTTAGTTTAGTTTTTGAAGACATTTTTTCGTACCATGTCAAGACCTTTTAAAAAATCACCTGGTATCCCTGGCTATGAATGAGAATATGCAGATGTAATGTAAGCAGGCTAAATGCTTGCACGGAGCATGAGTGAATTTTCTAATTTTCTCTCATCTCTTCAGCATTGACATGTACTATTGATTGCTCGCTGCCTAGCACAACACTGAAATACTAAACTTATTGACTATCCAAATAGCTTTTAAGTATTAGTTTGGAGAAAAAATTATCCATTATTTTCTCGGTAGCTGGCATTAGTGATCAATATCTCACGTAATAACGATCATACAATTTCAAGTTTAGGCTCGTTGTGAAGGTGACATTTTACACTTAAAAATCTTTTGCTGTTTTTAGTTTGTTCCATTTAGTTGTGAGTTACAGGGTGTTAACAATGAAGGTGAACAAAAAGCAAATTCGGTACATTTTACACTTCTTCTTTTATAAATGCGAAAATGCAAGCAAGGCCACTGAAATTGTGAATGGTGTTTATGGTGCCGATACAGCAACAGAAAAATACGTGCAATTTAATTTAATTTAAAACAATTTTTTTTTTTAATTTTAAAAAATTATTTTCTAATTTTTTTTGTGTGATGCACTAAATTAAGATCTCTAATGTCAAAAAATGAACCGTTTGAAGCTAGCGATTGATCAGAGTTGGACAACAGAAAAGGTGTTGTGTTCCATGAGGACAACGCAAGGCCACACAACTCCGGGAGTTTGATTGGGATGTTCCAGAGTGATAAGAAATTGGGATCTGCTCGGTTTTCTACCTTATCAACAATAGAATTAAGGAAAATTGTTCATAGATATATAGATATAGTTAATGTTTAGTTAAGAATTCGGCTCCTTTAAACTTATGTAATTGAGCCTGTAAAAATAAACGAATTAATAAAAAAAAAAAGAAATTGGGATAAAGAGAAGATTGTAAAAATCTATAGCAAGAGTTTTTTGCCAATAAAGACCAACCCCTCTATGATAGAGACATTATGGAGACTACATTTAGAATGGCAACAAATTTTTCAACAAAACGGTGCATATTTGACCCAAATCGGACAATCCGAAGCATATTAAAAATAGTTTTGAATTTCACCCAAAAACAATGGATTACTTTTTTCCCCAACCTAATATTTGTTTACTAGCGCTACGTGATTACATTATCACCGAAAATCGTCAAATTCGGTTGCACCAGAAACGAAATGAATATATCTCACAGAATTGGATATTGGGATAATTCGTTTGTTAATTCAAAATAAATTTAAAAAGATGCATAGTGCAGCTGGACAACCAGCGTTGACAATGTTCCAATTTAAACTGGATAATTCCAGTATTTTTTCCACGATCCAGCCAAACAGTTAAACCCTAGAATCTTCCAGTTTTTTATATGTGTGCTTCAGTTTTACCCATTTTATGTAAAATCAATTCTGAATGTTTAAAATTATCCCTCCCTCACCCGTCCTATCCCATGGCCAGTTTTGTTTTTTGACATTTATCGTTCGATCGATCCAAGGTGTATTCACTAATGTTTCTTTTCTTACACACACAACTCAATATTATATTTTCTCCTGCTTACACTTCCGAATTCAATACGGTTAGTGCTCAGTGCGTGTGGTGTCTTGGAATTTATATGAATATCAGATGTTCTAGGTCCTCCAAACACTAGGAGAACAATTCAGAACAATCGATCTACCATTTCCACCACGAATGGTGCAATGTTCCACGATTTTCCACTAAATTTTCTGTCATTGTACGTAGGGTTTGTTAAGTAATATATACATAATAAAACTGTGATGTCAGATTAATAATAGTAACTCATTTTCTCGTTGAAAAAAATCGCGAAAATCACAAACTTTTTATGGTGCTCATAGTTTACTACCCCCTTAAGGAGCTGTAGCGTCTCACGGCCACGACAATGATGAGAGGCCTTGCGTCGTGAACACGATGACAAGGGAAAAAGCTGATAGCGTAAGTAATGGACTAAGCAATGATACAAAACCTCTTTCCTCTGAAGCACGATCTTCACGATCGCTCCAAACCACCGATCACAACAAGTCGTTCTAACCAGCACAACAATCAACGAATCAACGTTCAAAATTCACAAAAGTTTTATTTTCTGGATTGAAATCGAATGATAGAGATGATTCTCAAGACGCATTCAGGTCGAACGATGACAGAAATAAACCCTCTGAAGCCGTCATAAACGATTTACATCAGCACCCAATCGAAACTATCGATAGTATTAGTGATGATGACAATGAATGCAACGATAAATCACAACTGCTGGCATAGCTATGTAATTTTCTATGCGCAAAAATCAATTTATTATTATCGTTTCAGATTGTTAAAGTCGACGCAAAATCTAGAAAGGCTGGTCACAAATATTCCAATGATTGGATAGCTAAGCTTCCTTGGTTGACTGCTTCTCCAACTGACTGAGGCTCTGAAGTTCGATGGAGTAATCTATAACCAGAAACCGTATCCATATGCACCTCAATTAATCACATTATCGAGCAGTTTTGCGATGATCTTCGATCAGCGATATTATGGACAGTAATAAATACAATTATTTTCAAGTTTCACCTAAATATAACAAGAACCTCAAGTATAGTTTCAAAGTAATGTTCGATTGGAGGAAAACATCATTTTGACTCACTCAAATGGTAGGATCAATCGATGGTTTATTTCACTATTTTATGAACTATATACGAATACTACACGAACCTGCGAACGAGATTCTAGTTCTGAAGTATTGGAATGGTTGAAAAATCATTTTAAATAAATCACAAAAGGCTTTCACAGGATCCAGTTTTTTGGAAAATATTATTGGCAACCCTGGATACAACACATCAGCCGGAGAGGGTGATCCACACCGAAAATAATCTCACCCGAGTGTTCGTCGGCCCGATGCTCGCGGTATCCGTCTCTCCCGAGTGGGGAAAAAATACAATGCTTTTATCATTGGCCCGCATGTGGTACTCACATGTAGCAAGCAGATGGTGGTGTGTTGGTTCGGACCGCCGATATTCACCTCGACGGAAGTGCTGTCAGCCTAACTGGTTGAAGTTGTTTTTTTCGGTTGTTGTGTAGTGCGTTGCGTTTGTTAGTTAATTTTGCAACAACAACACCTTCGAAACCATCATGCGCGAATGACGGACAGGCAGCATGTAACCAGTTTTTTTTTTAAATTTTTGCCTGGTTGCCTTCTCTCGCAGCACAAATGTTACGAATAATGACACGCATAATCTTAGATACGCGATAGCAATGGGCAAAAGCCAAAAATAATGTGCGATGAGGTGTTGCGAGGTTTTTTGTTCCTTCCTTCTTCTTGAACACCACCGCCGCCACGAGAGGAGATCTGATCGATTCTGAAAGATACATATGACCTTCGCCGTGTCTGGGATGACGCGTCTGACGTCAAATCGGTGTTTAGAGAATTGGCATAGACGCGCGCGCGCTCATGAACCGATATTGCTTGCAATTTTGAAGTGTGCTTTGTCGTCGTGTTTGAGCTGAAATCTAATTACTATAAGATCTGTTTTTTTGTCTCTGTTTTTTCTCGACTATGATGCAAACATATTTTTTTGTATTTATTTTATGTGCAGTACCAGTGTTAAAGCGTTGTGTTCTTCAACTTTGATTCTAAAGGTCGTTATTTTCTTTTTTTCCAATCTGTTATTGTAGTTAACGAACATGAACAGATTTGATTACAAAAAATACTGAAAGTTTTACAGAGAAAATTGGTCGTCGTCAACGAATATTGTTAAATTTACGAAAATTATTGTGATTGATTCGCAACATTCATTGTATCGATGTGTCAAGTCTAAACATGTTCAATCACGAATATAATCGATCAATGGTATAAAATAAAAAATATATATATAAATCTATATATACAGCCATTCTACGTCAAACCGATAGAGTAGTTCTCAGATTTTCGTAAAAAGTGGTAGTTTCTGTCTTTATCGCATAATATTAGACCCGTATTTTTTTATTTTTTTGTTAGGGTTCCCATTTTTATTTTTGGTGATTCGAAATATTGACTTTTTCCCCTTTTTTCCAAAAATGACATTTTTTTAAAATTCATAACTTGTGAACTACTGAACCGATTTAGACGGTCAATATATCAAATTGAAGTAAAAATATTACGCTTGCAAAAATTCCAGGTTTTAGTTTTTTTTTCAAAATATATCTTTTTATTAAGGCTCATATGGCGTCAGCCTAACGGGGCCGAAAGTTCAATATTTTGACAATGTTTGCCTACAACTATGTTAGCTAAGCCTACTAGCTAGTCTTTTTTGAAAAATAACACACTTGCCAATTAATTGGATTATAGTCACATACATCCAGTCTAGTCGCATAGAAATATTGAATGAAAACGGAATACGTGTTAACTTTGAAAAATTATAACTTAAAACCGAAAAATAACACCAGCTTCAGGAAAGAATATAAAAAAATATAGCACCCTTGGTCCCGAAACGATGTAAGCTATAAAAAACAAATATAATCAATAATTACGAAAACAAAATCCATTTTTAATCAGTAGTATTGTATTGTGTATTATTTTTTCAAACAATACTAGCTCATTGGCTTTAATTTGATATGTCGATTATCTGAGTCGGTCCAGTAGATCAAAAGTTATGATTTTTTGTAGTGGAAAAAATGGGAAAAAATGATGTTTCGGACCATCGGTTAATTTAGAAAAATCATAACTCAAAAACGAAAAAAAAACGCCTCTCTGGTTCCGAGATATATTATGTGAAAAATCCTCAGCTTTCCAGAAAAAATATAAAAAAATATAGCGCATTTGGTCCCGAGACCATGAAAGCTATCAACAAACAAATGCAATCAATAATAACTAAAACATAATTCAAATTTTCTGCAACTCTAGTATTTTTCCAAAAAAGCTAATTGGCTTTTATTTAATATATTGAACACCTGAATTGGTTCAGTGGTTCGAAAGTTATGAATTTTTGAAAAAAGTCATTTTTGGCAAAAATGCGAAAAATTGATTTTCGGACCTTTAGGGTGGGAATGGTCGCCCTAACAAAAAAATTTAAAAATACGGGTCTAATAATTTGCGATAAAGAACTAAACTACCTTTGCGATAAAGAACAAAAAGCTTGGTAGACATGAAAATAGGTCGGAAACTACAGGGTGGGCCATTTAAAGTGGAAGCATCTGGCAACCCCATAACTTTTGACAGAGATGTCAGATTAACAAATGTCATACCACGTCATTTCAGTACAATTTTAACCATGGAACAATACACACCTAAACAACGCGCTGAAATTGTTCAGCTGTACATTCAAAATAACTTCTCAATTGTGGCTTTTGGCAAAAAATCATAATGTCTGATGAGGCGCATTTCAACTTGAATGGAGGAGTGAATAAACAAAATTGTCGGTTTTATGCTACTGAAAACCCTCAATTCATCGAAACGCAACCTCTTTACGACCAAAAAGTTACTGTGTGGTGTGGCATTTATGCCGATAAAGTCATCGGCCCGTACTTCTTTGAAAACGAAAATGGAGCAACGGTAACCGTGAATGGGGAGCGTTATCGGACAATGATAACCGATTTTTTATTGCCATTTGTTCGTGAAAATGAATTGGACAATTACTGGTTCCAACAGGACGGCGCTACATGCCATACAGCGGCTGCCACGACCAAATTATTGCGCGAAATGTTCCCCGGAAGATTAATATCGAAAAACGGCGATTATGACTGGCCACCGAGATCACCTGATTTGACGCCTCCTGACTTTTTTTTATGGGGATATTTAAAATCCAAGGTATACACTGGTAAACCAAGGACCCTGGCTGCGCTGAAAGACAATATCCGACAAGAAATTGCTGCCATATCGGCCGAAACATTGGGCAAAGTGATGGGAAATGCCGAAAAAAGGGCACATTTTGCGGTCAAGGCCAGAGGCGGTCATTTACGAGATATCATAATCAAAAAGTAGTTAGAACAAATCTCCTTGGACCAAAATAAATGGATTTAAAAATTTTTTTTTTTAAATTCCACTTCTTTACTTTGCTATTGCAAAAACAAATCCTTCCACTTTAAATGGCCCACCCTGTATATATGATACAGCTAGGGTACCGATTACTCTAAATACAATTCCGATTAGAACCACCATGCAGAACAAAAAATTCTGAATTTTTTTTTTATTTTTGATTTTTTTTTAAATCTGGCTTCAAAAATACAAATAACCCGACATTTTTACCACGAACTCCTATTTCTAATCGCGATTTTAGTATTAATATATGAAAAATATCCAAATAATTTAATCGTCGTTTGTTCTTCGAACAGAACGAATTTCAATACGTTGTTAAATGACAGATGGCATAACATTCGCTTCTTCGAACTTTCATCCGCACATTTCATCTTCAATTCGCCTAAAGCCAGTTGCATTCTCTCACGAGACGCTATCATGAGCAACGCCGACACAGCCTTTGCTATTGCCAAGCCAAAACGCAATGCATTTCCATGGCATTACAGCACGTGTGTTCGAATAAAAAATGATGTTTTGGTGAGCTTTATTACAACATTACACGTATTCGATCTCACACGTTGTAAGATGTATTCGGTTGAAATGAAAAAGCAAGGATTGCCTCATACAGCTATTTTTAGTTCGATTAATTGACAAAATAGGAAATCAATAATGTAATTTCATCGGGAATTCTAGATCCGTCCCACTGAAGTTCAGCCGAGTGGTGCAAATGTTGCAATTTTGACACACATGTCGCCATTCGACATTGAGCGTTGTGTTCCACTTCTTTGAAGCAGAAATGATAATAGATTTTCGGATGTAACAAACACGCTCGCCCGTATATCTGATACGATATATCTGTGTTCTATGTATGTTGTGTCTGATAAGAATTTCATATCATGGATAAAGTTTTGACGGAACTGCGAGGTTGTTTAGAAAAATAGTTAAGTTAAGGTCAGGACTATGCCTTTTAAGTATTCAAGTAACATCGAGTAACAATTCTTTACATATCTACAGTATTTCATCTTTTTACTTTTTTTACATATATTGAATGGTTTGTTCATTTTTATTTTCGTCGGCGATCATCGTCTATAGCCCTCCATTACTCAGTATGTGATAAATCCCATTCCCACATATTCGTGTGATCTTTTCAAACGAATGGGCCGTTATCGTACTCGATACACTATGAAATGCTTGATTGCTCCAATATTTCTGAATTGCTCCGCAATGATCTAGCGCTGCAACATTCTTATTCTTTACCCTTAGAATAGGTATCCCAAGATTAGTTTTTCTTTAATAACTTCTCGCGTTATGCACAAATTTGTGCTTCATTTGTATGGCATCCCCCTTTTAGAGAGGGAGTTGGAATGTCAAATCAATATAGAAACATTTCTTACCTCCACTTGCCAAATTTGGCTCCATTTGCTTGAAGTTTTAAAAATAGACTCCGTACTCTAAAGGTTAATGGAACACAATAGAAGAGGATAGAATAGATGAGTCACGAACGTTTCACGTTTGTTTATCGTATGACAATGCGCATCGTCAATTCCGGCACCATAAACATCAAACACACTTTCGTTCAAATCGGTTCATTCGTTCTATTTTATTGATCACATTCGATTAATTTTATAGATTGTTAAAACATACAAAAACACTTACGATACATTAGTGACTTTTTTTAATTTAACAACCAAAATATTTACTAGAAAAACATTATATGGGAGAACAACGTTTGCCGGGTCAGCTAGTTAATATAATAGGAGTACCGGTAAGTTTCTTCGTTTTTTTTTCAAAATGCAAAAATGTTTTTTATTCTGCAAAAATGGTTACAAATTTAATATTCAAGTATTGCCCATCGCTAGTCACAACTTTTTCCCATCTTTCTGGCAATTCACGGATCCCTTTGCGGAAATAATCGGCCGGTTTGTCGGCTAACCACAAATCGATCCAATTTTTGACTACATCAAAATTGGAGAAGTGCTGGTCAACCAGGCCATGTTGCATTGATCGAAAAAGGTAGTAGTCGGACGGAGCAATGTCTGGAGAACACAGCGGGTGGAATAGAACCTCCCATTTCAGCGATTCCAAGTATGTTTTGACCGTTTTCGCGACATGCGGCCGAGCATTGAACTACTCCAAGTGTATCTGCAAGTTCTTATTGCGTTTGTGACGGAACTTGATCGAGTAAAGCCTCCAATTATTCATCTTCAAACTTTTTTGGCGGTCCGGAACGTTCTTCGTCTTCCAAGTCAAAATTACCACTTTTAAAACGTGCAAACCCCGTCTGACACGTTCGTTCAGTTGGAGCATGGTCACCAAAAACTTCCACCAAAATGCGATAACTTTCCGCAGCTTTTTTCTTCATATTGAAGTAATGAAGTTACACTCCCCGCAAGAACATTCTCGTTGGTACGAAATTCGACATATTCGAAGTGGCAAAAAACTATGTTATTTACGCTTCAACTTTTTGACATATAATGAAAAAGACGCGTAATGACAGTAGCTTTCGAAACGAGTGTCTGGAAATTTGATTCACTGGAATAATAATCAAGTTACGCCATCTGTTGTAAAACCGAAGAAACTTACCGGTACACCTAATATAAAATCTATTTTTTTTTGTTTATTATTCAAACATTCAGAACATATCCTCGAAAAATGAAAAGATCGATACAGGGTTATGTTTTATGGCGTTAAATTCTTCCTTTATGAAATTTATGAAATGCACGACTTGCTTAACTCTTTGCTTGAAATATAATTTATGATATTTCATACGGATGAGTAGAAGAGGAAAACTTTTCAAATATTCTGCTGTCAAAACATTTCAGGACCAGTTGTCTAGTGAATCAAGCTTTATTACCTTCGGGAAAAGGAATAACTCGAAATTTGCACTATGCTAAGCGATTTATGTATGCAAACGCTTTGAATTGTTAAATTCGGCATGACTGAACAAGTTTCCATGCTGAATTCGGAATAAATTGAAAAAAAAACCAGATCCATGCTCATTTCACCAGGTACATTGGTTTTGATGGCTGTGTAAATAGATGTGTAGGAATATTTCCTATCAATTTTCCTGCATGTTCTGTGTTTAGGTTTTCATTTTACGCCCCATATATTCCGGTTAGACGTATACGTTATACATCGCGCCGGTTTTCACACCATCTAATGGAGAATGCTTATGCATTTTTGTATCATACGTACACATTATTTTTTCATACGTTGTCGAAGGAAGACTGCAGTGCAGTGTTGTGAATTGTCCTTTTTAGGTTGAATCAAAAATTAAATTCTTCTTGTTTGAAGTTGCATCTGAATCCATTCTGAATTAATAAATGAAAGAATATTTAATTTTATACATCCAATATTGAATACAAAAATGTTCTACTTAAGAAGAAGAATAATCTTCAGAAGCTTCCCTGTTAAATGCACTTGATTGAAAAATCACGAAACAAAATGTATTTGTTAGCAGTATTATATGGATAGAAAAAAATAAAAACAACTTTTTCGCTTGAATGTAATTTACAATTCTAAGGAGAACTGACAGATTATTTTTCAGCAATGATGACATCTTTTCGGTTTCGTCTCGTCGCACGATTCCCGCTAGTGGTTAATGCTAACTCGATAACCACCAAACAAAAAGAGATGCGCGCGTGTGTGTTTGTGGCGGCTGCTCCAAGCAGAAAAATTTTTCGATGCTGGTCGTAACAATGCCGTTTTTCTGCCCTCCTGCGCTCCCTCACAATTCGAAACATACTGAATGCATTTTGGTCAGGTCAGGTCAGGTAATGAATTATAGAGACTTCAAACTTTTTCAGTTCATTACCTTCGGGAAAAGGAATAACTCGAAATTTGCACTATGCTAAGCGATTTATGTATGCAAACGCTTTGAATTGTTAAATTCGGCATGACTGAACAAGTTTCCATGCTGAATTCGGAATAAATTGAAAAAAAAACCAGATCCATGCTGAATTCGGAATAAATTGAAAAAAAAAACGAGATCCGAATAACCAGACGAGCTGGATCGACGATCCTTCGATACCTTCGAATTTGTAACAAATTCGAACGTGAAGTTTTGTGAACTCCGCCGAAACGATATTTGTTATTTGTTATTCATTCGTGTATATATTATTTTTTTTTTGCATTAACATTGAACGCGTTCAGCCTTGACTGACGAAACGATTGTGTTCTTTTCGCGCGATCCGCACTTTGGCGATGGGAAAATGCTCCAGGCGTTAGACGGATAACCGAATGACATTTCGGCGGAATGGGCTTTATAACTTCATTTTCGAACAGGAAAAAAAAAATGTTTTGCAAAACGATGGGTGTGCTTTGTTGTCGCGGAAAAGATGCATCAAACTTGTTGTCGATTTCCCGGAACGAATTGCGCACCTTGGAGATGGCTCCGGCTCTGTTACGCGATCGCCTACAAACACCCCTAATCGATCGATTATCTAGGCGGTTAAAAATAATCTAGTTTCTTATGGAATAACTTTTTTGTTTTCGCGCGGTGTACGCATAATGTGTACATAATTCCATTATAAGCAGCCTAGCGAAACTCGAACGCATTTATCACGACGGTTCGCTCGGCCTCTGCAGCCTTTCGCAGTCGCCGTCCGATGTGGATATCCTTTCACGCGAATGTGTGGTTTGATCTATTTCTCCGCACATTTGCATAACTGGAATGCCCCAGCATCGACCCATCGGCAGCACTCACGGATCTTGGTGGAAAATGACAAGATGCTAATGCTCAACCACCTGGCCGAATGGCTGTTTTATGGTAATGAATCCATTTTTTTCTGCTTCTTCCTAAACCCAAATTAATGGTAAAATCAAAGTGCTATAGAATACTCGCGATGTAAAAGGAAGAGGAACACATTTTGATGCTTTGTGCGTAACGATTCCAGCTTGGAGCGGCTTTGCGCCGGCGATTGTTTATGGTTTCCTCGGGCGCATTGGTTATGGAAATGACGTTTTTCCTGACACACCATCGTGTTTCTAGCAGCGCCTCATTCATTTCCCATCGAATTATGTGACACCGTCTTTTCCTGGCAAATTATGTCTGTCGCGATTGTCCGACAAAAAAAACAACAGCCCCACGACTCTAGAAATAAATTCATTAATATGTATTTATAGAAAGCGAAAACAAAGTGATCAATATTAACTCGATGACCCACGCCAATGATGATGCGTCTTGAAAGGAGGCTTGAGGTTACCCAGAGGCACCCAGTATTCGGTAGCGCCGCCGCCGCGATTGGAACGAAATCTGAAAGGTGTTGTTGCGTGTTGCATCCCCGATCGGAGAGTGATCTTCGCAAAAGTCACAAATTAATCGCTGTTAACAGTATAGTAGTGATATAACGTTTGGCATTTGTGGCTTAACACGGTTACGGTTGTCCTTCATTTAGCGCGAAAAAAAATCGATCGATTTTATACGATCACTCGCGCTTGTCGCGCGCGCTCTAAACGAACAAAACAAAACACACAAAAATGCAGATACCGTTATGTGGAGGCAGTTTGTACACTTTGAATTGGACAGAAAAATCAATTATTTTCGACAATATTGGATTGTTAAAAATAAATTGTTAGGAATATCTGAGTATTTTCAACTAATTAGCTGCATTTCATATCGAACATAGGGAACAACACAAATGAATTCATAGGTGATGTGAGATTTGGATCACGCTTAAGAATATGATCAAACGAAACACTTTTTTTCTTGTGGAACTTTAGAATTTTTGACGTAGTAGAACAAGGAGAACAATTTAATAGTTTAAGTCAGTGTTTTGATAGTTTAAGTCGGTTCCCCTAACTTGCATGCATTTGCAAAGCCGATTTCCCCAAACACCTTGATTTTGATGGCTGTGTTTGGGAACATATGTCGGTGGAAACTAAAATTCCCGCAACTTGCATGATTTGCAATGCTCATTTCACCAGGTACATTGGTTTTGATGGCTGTGTAAATAGATGTGTAGGAATATTTCCTATCAATTTTCCTGCATGTTCTGTGTTTAGGTTTTCATTTTACGCCCCATATATTCCGGTTAGACGTATACGTTATACATCGCGCCGGTTTTCACACCATCTAATGGAGAATGCTTATGCATTTTTGTATCATACGTACACATTATTTTTTCATACGTTGTCGAAGGAAGACTGCAGTGCAGTGTTGTGAATTGTCCTTTTTAGGTTGAATCAAAAATTAAATTCTTCTTGTTTGAAGTTGCATCTGAATCCATTCTGAATTAATAAATGAAAGAATATTTAATTTTATACATCCAATATTGAATACAAAAATGTTCTACTTAAGAAGAAGAATAATCTTCAGAAGCTTCCCTGTTAAATGCACTTGATTGAAAAATCACGAAACAAAATGTATTTGTTAGCAGTATTATATGGATAGAAAAAAATAAAAACAACTTTTTCGCTTGAATGTAATTTACAATTCTAAGGAGAACTGACAGATTATTTTTCAGCAATGATGACATCTTTTCGGTTTCGTCTCGTCGCACGATTCCCGCTAGTGGTTAATGCTAACTCGATAACCACCAAACAAAAAGAGTTGCGCGCGTGTGTGTTTGTGGCGGCTGCTCCAAGCAGAAAAATTTTTCGATGCTGGTCGTAACAATGCCGTTTTTCTGCCCTCCTGCGCTCCCTCACAATTCGAAACATACTGAATGCATTTTGGTCAGGTCAGGTCAGGTAATGAATTATAGAGACTTCAAACTTTTTCAGTTCATTCGTCTCTAGCCTTGAAAAAGACCCTTGGAAAACTTTACTCTTCCAGCACTACACCTCCACCCTCATTGCCTTGAGAAAGGCACTCGATCCCTCGCCGACCAGCTCTTCCAGCAATGATGTTGTGCAGTCGGTTTCCCCACGAAGAATGAATGCAACTGGAACACCAACTAAATATACTTTTTGTTGGTTTAGAATCGAGGTCTGGTCTAAGACAAGACATGAAAACTGGTTTCTTATTCTTCTCCCTCGTCCAAGTGCGAACAACAGGAATGTCGAACCACTCGAGATGTCCGGTTTTCAAATGAGATAAAGTTTCTGAAGACAAATCGCTCGGCCTCTGCAGCCTTTCGCAGTCGCCGTCCGATGTGGATATCCTTTCACGCGAATGTGTGGTTTGATCTATTTCTCCGCACATTTGCATAACTGGAATGCCCCAGCATCGACCCATCGGCAGCACTCACGGATCTTGGTGGAAAATGACAAGATGCTAATGCTCAACTAATGCTAGCAATGATAAATGCAACATCTAATTATGAATTCGAATGTTTTCATTCAAAAATGGATATTTCTAAAACCGGACAAACCATGATCATTTTTTTGGGCAAACCATGATCAGAGGTGGTCAAACCATGATCATAATTCTTCTTTAAGGAAAATCGTTAAAAAACATAAAAATTTGAATAATGTTTTTTAACTCAATCAACACCTTATGGTAGTATTAGCAACTAGAGACTTGGGGCTTTTCAACAAACCTAAACTCGTATCGATTATGTGTGATTTTCATGAAGAAAAATCGATTTGCATTTACTAGTTGCGTATAAACACCCCAAATTGGATAAACCAAGATCATTTACCCTATAACGCGTAGGCATTTTATCTTTCGAATTAAGTGTTTATCATACCACTTCTACTTAGGAGTTACTAACGCTCAAAATCTCGTTCTACGGCGTAAAGATTTCGTTTTCGAAACTGAACTTACACCCCAGTATAGAAATGAAAGACGTAGTCCTACGTCAAAAGGAAAAATATATGCACAAATAACAAATTCACAATAGAATTTTTGAATCGATTCTATACATTAAAAAGAAATCATAAACTTCTCCCTCTCTCCAAGGGGGGGGGGGTGTATGAGGACTTGTTGATGAAACAAATCATACAAATGAAACACAAATTTCTGCAGAATTCAAGAACTAATTGAGCAAATGGAGCCAAATTGGGCATGTCGAGGTTTAAGGAGGCGAGAAATGTTTTATGGTGGTTAAAACTCCTTTCCTCTCTCAAAGAGGGGGCTGCCATTCAAATGAAACAAAAATTTCTGCAAAACTCGAGAACTAATCAAGCAAATGGAACCAAATTTGACATGTGAGGGTTTTTGAATACGATAAATGTTTCTATGACGGTTTGACACTCCTCCCCATCTCTAAGGTGGGCCTGCCAAATACGAATTTCTGCATAACTTGAGAACCAATCAAGCAAACGGAACTAAATCTGGCATGTGAGGGTTTTTGGGTACGAGAAATGTTTATATGACGGTTTGACATCCCTCCCTCCTATGGAAGGGGAATGGGGGTCCCCTAAAAAATATTACACATATTTCAACCAACCATATTCCAACCAAGCATGACGATTGAAAATTTTCGAGAAACGAAAAAAATTGAAAATTTTGTAAAATTGAATTCACATTTGTTCTATAATTACATCGTGACAAGCGTTGTTAGTCCATTTGATGTTTGCGCTAACGAAATCGATCTCGAGTTCCTGAAATCGAGCCGAGAAAGTCTCAAAGTTTTACTCGCAGAAATTTACCTGAATACCATTCACCCGAATATCACCAACACGAATGTAGCATTTACCTGAAAAAAGAAGGAGAAATAAAACCAATAGAATCGCATGTTTTATTTTTGTTAAATTTCCGAATAATCAAAGAGATTAATTCATAAAGCGTGAAAGAACTTCAAACATATGATGTCAATAGAACTATTTAATACACTGGTTCCAGTTCCGGTTGGTGCATGGATTTGATCCCTGTAATAAGAATTTGAAGAACTATCGAAATACGCTTCCACTCTCAACGCTATTTTAACAAATTAACGATTGGAAAAATACTATATTGCAATAGATTGATAGCGAGTGACCAAACAATTCGTACGAGAATCTCGTAAATCCATCGAGAAATGACTGAGCAATACATGCTCCTAATGATTTACTGTATAACAAGCTCGCACTTATATCCCAAGTAATGAAAAAAACATCACTCGTAGAACGTTTAACTTTCGTTTATCAAAGAGTTATTAACGCTCAAAACCTTACATCTCCAACGTAACCTCCTGTTTTTGAAACTTTTACCTTTCACACCGGTACAGAAAAAACACTATATTGCGATAGATTGTGAGCGAGTGACCAAACAATTCGTACAAGAATCTCGTGAATCCATCGAGAAATGACTGAGCAATAAGTGCTGAAAATTCAACAACTTTTAGGGATACCTCCGGTTTTAAATTCTTCAATTTATTCAATATATACCTATGCGAAATTAATATTTTCTTGGACAAATCCTGAACCCATTCGGGTTAGCATCGCTTCGGAGCCGAGGTACAGGGCCTCTAAATCCCCTACTGGAGAAACGACGCATCCGTTCCAAAACAATAATAATAATATACTGCACCAACTGGACGCATAACTCCGAAACCCAACATTTCAACCAAAATACTAGATTACTGAGATTACTGAAGCGTCTGTTAAATTTCTCTTAGTTAATTGACTTAGTTAATCTGTTAAATTTCTCTTAGATAAAGTTCGGTCTTTACGAGAAGCGTGTGGCTACTGTCACGTTATTTAAGTGCGTAAAAGGGACAAAACAAATCTACGAGCTGTTAAACCGTTTTCTATCAATGAACGATTCGTGTTCAGTACACTAGAACAGTACAAAGAAACAGCTGATTCGGGCGATAGACCCAGGAAGGGGCTTTAGAGGTCCGTACGGCTGCACAATGTTATGTGTGTTGTTCATTAACGCGTTCGTCGACATCCTCTTCGGAAACAAAAGCGTTCATCAGTCGAAATGAATTGGCTATATTAGTTGGTGCGTACATCGATGTGTGAGTGATTTATTGACGCTCAGATTGAAGCGAATGTGTTTGGAGCGATGCAAAAAAAAAACTCCTAGAACTCTTAAAAACGAGACTAGCAACAAATTTATCAGACTTCATCTCCGAAAATGATTGGCCATTTGCCAATACAACGGATTATTCACTTTGGGCTAAATTGGAGGTGTGTGCCTGTGAACGTTCTCATTTAAATCACCAATCGTTAAAGAATTCTATTGAGAAGCTGCAGCGATTGACGATTGGCCTTAGCGTTTTCGACTCTGCGTGGAAAAGAGATGGTCGAATAATTTTGCCAAAAATGTTAATTCTGGATACTTATATACATTTCATAAAAAGTTTTGGGTGTTTATCTCATTTTGCTCTCGAGTTATGAAAACAGGTACATGGGTAGAACTGAATGCTTTCTTATTTAACTCCTTCCCGTATTGTTTAATACGTCACACATCAAGTGATTTCACCAGCCTGCTGAGCGTTCTAGCGCCCTATGTAATTCAAGTACCCACCAGTGAGACTCGATGTTGTACGGGAAAGGGTTAAAAGAAAAAATGAGTCAGAAAAAGTATCAGTTAAATACGTATATTTTACACTTCATCATAAAAAGTGAGAGTGAGAAAAAAATCATTGCGGCCCGCGGCTATAATGCAAATTCTAATGCGGCCCGCACCATGTCTATACCTGGCCACCACTGCTTTAGATAATTTATTTTTACATGCTGATAAAAAAACAGCCAAATCGGTCGAGTAGATCCTGAAATATCGATACCACCAATTTAAAAAAACATGGTTTCGAAAAAAATGCGTTTAAAAATTCGTACAGCAATACTATATCTCATGAGGTGACTTCATACTTTTGGCTGTAACTTTCCAACGAAGTCAAATATCAAAAAAACATTTTTCAGTTGAAGAGAACACCAAAATTCACACCAGCTAAGAAACTTTGACTTTGTGAGGACTACAAACGTAAATGTCTATACCGTATACACTAGAGTGCCAATGAAGATGGCCATCTCGAATTTTCAAAGAGAACTTGATTAAAAGTGTTGATTCCCACGAAAAATTCGCCTATGCAAAATATCAGCTCAACTGGACTTCATAGTGTCGCACAGCCGTCAAAGTTTGAGTTTTTCGAAAACCGAAAAATCACCCAAGGGGGGAGTAAAGGAAATCAGGTTTTCAAAAAAAAAATGGATGCCAAATGTCTTCAAATTGTATGAAACGTCGAGATCTACTGTCTGTATTCTCATGAGATATAGACGGCTGTGCGACACTAGTAAATGAAGTCCGATTGAGCTTATATTTTGCATAGGGTAGTTTTTCGTGGGAATGAACTCTTTTAATCATGTTCGCTTTGAAAATTCGAAGATTACTTGTTTTCCGTACATTCATTGGCATTGGATTTTTTCGTGTTCAACCTTTATCCCAGAAAAACCCCAGAATTATTTATCTACCATACAACATGAAATTCATAAGTGGTCTTATAATTACGAGAAGCACTGTATGATACAGATTGAAAAAATATTCCTGATAGAAAACATGGAATAGTTGATGTTACAAAAGTAACGCCACACGACGGTACGGCGGAGAAGCCTTTCTCGTCAACAAACTAGTCAGCATTAATAAACTTGTTGATAGCAACTTTACCACTCTCCATGTGGTGTGGTGTTTGATAGAACCCGATTAAAAAGAAGAATCCACGAAACGCACCATTCGGAATGAACGCACACGAAGAGTTCTGTTCGATACGCCTTACGCCTCGGAACATTAGACGACCAGTCTATGAAACTGATTGTAGTATCATCAGTTATTATTGTTTCTTCTTACGTTTCTTGCTTCTGCTTGTGCTCAAATAATAATCAAAACAAGTATAACAAATATACACAGCAAATTGTCAGCAGCATCAGAATGATTGGCCGAAGGAGTCGCGAGAATGGGGAAGTGGCGACTCGCGGCAATCTGTGGTGACCAAGACAACCATCATTCGCGGACTGGTTTATACAACGACCACGACGACGACAACGACAAAAACAACCACAACAGAGGGCGAGCGATAAAAGCAAGTTCCTTAACACTTGAACGAACCTCTACGAGCGCCAGCCATCACCGACGATTGGGGCGGCGGCGGTGGCACCATCAGGTCAACTCACGGAGTTTCCAATTCCCGAGGCTTCGGAACTAAACTGGATCTGACAGCTATACCTGTTTGTCATCGCACGCTGTGGCTATCGGCCATCTCGGCCTCGTCTGCTTTCTCCCTCGCCGCAATGATAATGTTGTGTGAAGCGTCTTATCACTGCGTCGGATAGGTCGCAGTGCCATGACATCGGACAACAAGAAATGTACCTAATGTAGCTCTAACTACTGGTCTCCAATGCTAACAGATGCGAGAATGCCAATCTTGTGCAAGGGAGGAAGACATCTCGTTGGCAGGCCACTTTGCTGCTGCTGCACTTACCTAACATTCGTACGTATGTTAACTCGTCGATATGACAGCATTTGCTGGTTCGGCCGAACGGCTTATGACATCATCGATTAGATTTGCCGAGTGCAAGCCGAAAGTGTTGGCAGCTCAGCCGGATCGAATCGAACTTTGCGCAATTAAGTACCAAAATTCCACCGATGATAAAGGTGATAAGTGTGTGTATGTGGGTTCGCATGCCAATAACCCGACATCCTGAAAGATAAATTTCTTATCGTATCGTTTTTGATAACGGAGCATTTTGCGGAATTGCCTCATATTTCGGCTGAAGTCGAAATATATACACTGAAGGGGCGAATGCTTGATTGTGATTGCATTCAGTGAAGATGTAAATAAAACAAAAAAAACTGACTTTTTTCAATGTTGATGTTTCTTTGAGCATTGGAACAGTACAAACTAGGTTTTCGAGATACGAAATCCTGCTATACAGTGACTAAATAACGATCGACAACTTTTCAACATGAATTCTTTTCTCTTGGATATCCCACCTCTTGCTTCTGGCGGAAAAGTCATGAAGCTGCTGCCTTCACGCTGGTCTGTTTAGATGCCATTTTTGTTTTAAAATATGCAAAACTTTTCACTGTTTTTAAATGTTACACAAAGGATCATGATGGACCCGCCTTCTACCTTCACAGTGGCTTGAACATGACAAATCATCCATAAAATAATGTTTTGAAATCAGTGCTGTAAAAATAAGCAAAAATTTCAAAAATTGATATTTATAAAGTGTTATCTGAGGGTAATCTGATTTTGCATGATAATAATGCATTATCGCACCAAACCCGAATTATACTGAATTATTTGATCAAACATCAAGTAAATACCATCGAGAAAGCACCGTATTCCTCTGATATGGCACCGTACGACTTTTTTTTTGTTCCCCATGTTCCCCAAGCCAGAAAGAGATCGATCGAAGAGATCAAAGAGAAAGCGACGAGAAAACTAGAGGCCATCTCTTCGTTGGCGTACCAGGGATGCATGGAGGACTGGGTCAAACATTGGCACATGTGTGTTGCTTCAGATGGATCATATTTTGAAGGAGATAGAATAAATTTGCCTAAAATTTAACTAACTATTGAATTGTGAAGAGGAAATTTCAAAATAAATATGTAAATATTAAAAATACACAGCCACTATGTTAGTTCTAAAGAGAGTTACTCCTATGAGTTAAAAAAGCAAATCGAAAGCTATTTCGTTTTTTAGAATGAAGCTCTTTCATATTACACTTAGATATATACAAGGCGGACTCAATTATACACAGTCTTCGATTTATTTTCACTGTACAGAGTGTTCAATTAGTTCGAATGCAACTTTTCATCGCTGTGTAGGTGCGCACCATGCGCATTCTGTGTATTGGTAAAATATCTATGTACTGCGCACGATGAATAATGAAATGCATGACCGGTCCGATAATAATGTATATTTTTTTCAAATCTCATTTCGCGGAATAGTTGAGAGTTCACCTTTTTAGAATCACATCACTTACCGCAGTGAATCCTGATTTTTCTTCACCATTCCAACCAACAAATATCCCTTCCATGATAAACGCTAGGGAACCACGCTATAGAGGCGACCCTTCTGGCCCTTGGGCGGCGATTATCATACTAACATTCCCCCCCTTCCCCTGGTGACTGTAAGGACGTGACCGGCGTCGTTATTGACCATTTAAAGCTCGAATCACCGAAAATTGCACAACGAGAATGATTTGCTAGTCCCAAGCGTCATTCTGTGTGTTCTTTGTGCAATTTGGTTGGTTCAGGTCAATCACGGAGAGCAACTACGAATTGTACAGTCTACCCAAGCTGAAGCTCAATGAATTTTTTTATCCATGTAAAAGTACATTTGATGCCATTAGGGGAGGTGGGGGCATAGTGATCACCCTAAGGACTATGTCCATTTCCAGCGCCCATATACCGCTACAATTCCCGTCTTTCTAAGTATATCATAGTTCAACTCATTGTTGTTCAAGATAGCATACGGCTTTTACTATAAAAATTCAAAATAGTACATTTTTCATCGTTAGAAAAAAAGGTGAGAAATCGAACTTTTTTTTTTGCTTGGAGTGGTCACCTAGTGGGGACAAAGTTGTCACTCGCACATATCAAGCTAAATGGGATAGATTTATGCGTGTTATCGTCGAAATTTGTTCAAATCATATTCGATATAGTAGCTACATGTATGGAATAAGCTTGGTCTATTCACCTAGAGTCTCAATTCAAATTTTCTCATGCATACAAAAACGCTGTAAGAAACACATAACGTTCCGCATAATGAGGCTTGGTTCAGTTGGAGTGGCATATTTTTCCAAGGTCAAAGCCACAAAAGGAACCTCTTCAAGAGCAGAATGTGGGGGTCTTCGTAGCCACTTGGTTACGCGTTCGCTTACTAAGCGATCGATCGTGAGTTCAAACTCAGGGCCCTCAATTGACCATCTTTGTGTTATTATAGAATAACTACGTCCACGCAACCATCATCAGCGATGGAGATCGATCCACGGTCGAAATAAGATCGATTCATCCACACAACTGCTCTGCTCTGCAAGAAACATCGGGCTGCTGTTCTATAAATAACCCAACAATGATCAATATCAACTGTCTCCGCTGTCCGGTCTGCTGAACAATAAAATAACAGATAGAATACCCTTACGCCTAAATGGCTACTGCAGTGTAATTTACCATAATGTAATGGAACAGAAAAACCTAACGTATAAATGGCTACTACTACTACTGTGTAATTTACAATTTATAGAAACATTAACATATGTATATGTACACGATAAACACCCGGCTCTGTTACAGATAAAATGCTAATGAGCCTGATAAATAAATAAATGGGATAAAAAAAAAGAGCAGAATGTGATGAGGTATATTAGCTTTAGAAAACAGAACATTGTAAGTCGTTATACACCTATGACGACTTTGCTCCCAAACATCAAAGTAATTTCTATGCTAATTAATCGCTGAGTTTGAACAATATATCTGTTCACCTCTCCTAGAATATGTGAACAGTCGTCCAAACTGATGATTTGTTCAACATATCAGATTAACTTAATTTCACGAGAAATTTCATAGATACCATGCGCATAGAACTACGGCCGAATGGCTAATTTCTGTTTTTATTTATATTTCGACATGCGATGAATTGACTGGGACATTTCGTGAGATAACACACTCACCAAACTTGGTTTTCAATAAATCGATTGTAAAATTCGCTGTGCGGCTTGTGGTGCCGTCCTGTTGAAACCACATATTTTCCAAGACCATATCATCCAATTCGGGCCAAAAATATTCGGTTACCATTGAGCGGTAGCGATTCCCATTCACAGTAACGTGCCGGCCTCGATCATCACGGAAAAAGTACGGCCCAATGACGCCGCCGGACCAAGCACTAATTTTTTCGGAATGGAAAGGTGGCTCATGAAGTACGTGTGGATTGCTGCCTGACCAATAACGCATATTTTGCTTATTGACGAAGCCATTCAGCCAGAAATGAGTCTCATCGCTGAAGATGATTTTTTCGATGAGAATCCGGATATCATACTGCAAATAATTTATTGTTGTTTTCAGGAAATTTTTTTTAATGAAAACAATCGTTTTTTGGGCAAAGCTGTATTTATTCCTCAGCATGGGCAATACACTTGGTATAGCGAGTTTCTAACATTTCGATTCCCTTTCTGTAGTACGAAACGTTTAAGCCTTCGAAATATTTCTCAGTGCCACTCTGCAGACTGCCTATTGGACTCAGGAGCGTGGTAATGAATTCACGTTTCATCCATTGTCACAAAACGTCGAAAGAAGTTCACTCGATTACGATTCAACAACCCCAAACCGACCATTGAATCATCAACGCGTCGCTGTTCTTGGTCGACGATCAGCAAACGCGGCACCCATCGCGCGGCTAGCAATGCAAAATGTATCCCACTCGTTCTTTTGAAATGCCTACGGCCTCAGCTAACTTGCGTAACATTACTTTACTGTGCTCCCTTGGCCGAGTGGTTAGCGTCATAACTAACATGCCGGGTGTTCGGGTTCGATTCCCGTTCTGGTCGGGGGAATTTTTCATCAAAGAAATTTCCTCCGACTTGCACTGTGATCACGCGTATTCTAGAGCTTGCCACTCAGAATGCATTCAAGGCGTGTTATTTGGCATAGAAATCTCAACTAAGTACTACGTTGAAACGGCGAAGTTCCTCTAGGAACGTTAGTGCCATTGAAGAAGAAGAAGAACATTACATTACGATCGTTCAAAACGAGCCGATGCACGATTTCGATTACGATTTCTGGAGTCGTAGCCTCTTTTGGCCTTCCAGAGCGAGGTGCATCTGCGGGCTTGTGCGACCCATTTTAAATTCACTCAACCACCGATAAACTATTGTTCTCGTAGGAGCTGAAGTGGAATAACATTTCGCCAACCACTGCATTGATTGTTCAGGGGTTTTTCCCGTCAAAAACAATGTTTGATTAAAATACGATATCCCTTTTTTTCATTTTTTATACGAATACTCATGTAGTGACACTTAAACAACTGTAGTTTGTGAACGAATAAATGAAGTGTCATGAAACTTCACACATAAGCTAGTGACAGATGAATCTCCCGAAATGAATCTTATTCATTTTTAGTGGCGCCATCTGTTGAAATATAACGGTACTTTTCAGCTTATGTAGTATGCAGGGTTCAAGTTGAACGAAAAAGAAAACGACCCAATATTATCTTTTTCTAAACATACTCGATACAAAAAAGCCTCCGTAAAAATGACCAAAAATCAATGAACTGACATAGTTTTTTTCTGAAAAATAAATTTTGATGAGTTCCTGAAGCATACCAACAAGCACAACACTATATTATTCATCGAGTCGCGATGTAGAATCGGGCACATCTAGCCCGCAACCGATTTCACAAAAATCATTGGACATCCGACCGGCGCTTTGATTTCGTCGCTTTTATGAAATGCAAAATCCACAAAAGCCCATCATTTTATGTTAAAAACTATTCCATGTCCATCGACGATCGTAAAAAAATTTTCAAAGCCCCCAAATGTTTTCCCACAGCCGTAAAATTTTTCACTAATCATCTCGTTTTCTACCTGTGTGTCTCCGATACTGTTTTCCGGCTTAACGAACATTTAACGGCTCTTTCGGCGGTACTAAATAGCTTCTCATATCTGTATATATTTCTTCTTCTCGCTGCTCTCAGGTGGTGCGCTTTGCTGCGATTCAGTCCATTTCACAATTGAGGAGAGCCGCCACCGCGAACAGCAGTGTGTGCCAAAAGTGGTTCAATTTTTCGACACACTAATGATATGTCGTTTTCCTTGTATCTTACTTTATCGCTCCTTTATCTCTATGGCTGGATCTAATCAGCCCGGCGGGGGACACGTTCGCGGTTTAATACAACAACAACAACAACAACAACAACGAAAACCTAGACTCAAAAACACACCGAACCCCGAAATCCTCGATTTTGAATTATTTCCCCCCACCCAGAAAGAAAAAAAATGGAGGCGGGGATCAGCTTATGGGATGCGACTATATTATTTTTTGCTTGCTTGCTTGTTGTTGTTTGCTGAAATCCATTCACCAGAGAGAATGTATTTTGTGTTGCGCTGTCCATCCACATAATAAACGGGACGGATAGGCCTTTTTAATTTGTTGTCATTAGCGGAGCTGATTTTCAATTCAATTCGAAACTTGGGAACACTCAATATTCTGCGTTTTGTGTGTTTGTGTGCGGGGCGGGTTATTAACGACTGATTTTGGCAATGCGTGGCCAGCGAGGGTGCGACGTGATGTTTGATGATTTTTTTCAGATGAATTTTTCATTGTTCCTATTATTTTCGGACGGCATCGTAATTAGATTTTGCCGTACAATTATTTATTTTTGAGACTGCGTATGCTCGGTTCGGTTGTTTGTGTAAATGAGAAAGCATTGCTAATTCAATGGGCTTTTTTATCGATTACTTTTTTGTTGTTGCTCGAAAGGTTGCCCTAAAATCCAGAGTTTGTTCAACAGTGCCTTTAATCCGTTAAAATAAGTGAATGTTTCGAGTAGTGCCCGTCACTTGAAGACGAACCGGTTTAAGGAAAAACAATTTCCACACTGTGGTTGAATGAAACATTCGAGAATTGTTGATTGCGCATGAAAACATAATGTACAGTAATGCTTAAGGGACGGCTTTTTACACAGGATGACACCTCTTGTTGCTTATGCATTACTATATATCAACGACATGCACGCAGTGCGTCGATTCAACTTCGGGAGAAATAACGTTGAATGTTTCGGTTGAAGCCTTTCAAGTGGCCTAAATATCTTCAAACATGTTCTCTTAATTTTACTTCACCCTCGAAATAGCCGCTGAATGTTCGTTAAATCTGCAAAAAAGTATCGGTGGGAGAGGTATAAAATAATTTGCTCTTCGATTTAGATTCTTAGTTTCACTCTAGACAGCTATCAGCCAACACCGTATGTTGTGAATGAGAATTAGTATGAGGATTATCATATCTGCTTCTAAAAAGTTCCGAGAAAGTTACAATAAAACCATGTACCAAGACCACCAACAAGTTCTACTAGAGAGTTAATAAATAAATTTCGTTCTTTCCTAATATTAGGCTGTCAAAAAAGTCCTGCGGTATTTCCGCGAGGTGTCGTTGTAAGCGCGTAGTTCTAGTTGTATTCATTGTATCGAGTCATACTATAGCTTGTTGGAAAGGTATTTTTGCTATAATATAGTCCTTGACAGTGTTTTGTTTGGTTAAGTCGTTCGTGAGTTATAGTGTCGCAAATATGGAACAAAATAAAGAGAAAATCCGACATATTTTACAGTACTACTATGACAAAGGCAAAAATGCATCTCAAGCTGCCAATAAAATTTGTGCAGTTTATGGACCCGATACAGTTTCCATTTCCACCGCACAACGATGGTTTCAACGTTTTCGTTCTGGTGTGGAGGTCGTCGAAGATGCGCCACGCTCCGGAAGGCCTGTCGTCGAAAATTGCGACAAAATCGCTGAATTAGCCGAGAAAGACCGGCATAGTAGCATCCGTAGCATCGGCCAAGAGCTAGGGATAAGTCATCAAACCGTTATTAACCATTTGAAGAAGCTTGGATTCACAAAGAAGATCGATGTATGGGTGCCACACACGTTGACACAAAAAAAACATCTTTGACCGTTTCGACGCATGTGAATCGCTGCTGAATCGCAACAAAATCGACCCGTTTCTGAAGCGGATGGTGACTGGCGATGAAAAGTGGGTCACTTACAACAACGTGAAGCGCAAACGGTCGTGGTCGAAGCCCGCTGAAGCGGCTCAGACGGTGGCCAAGCCTTCATTAACGGCCAGGAAGGTTCTGCTGTGCGTTTGGTGGGATTGTCAAGGAATAATCTATTATGAGCTGCTTCCCTATGGCCAAACGCTCAATTCGGACCTGTACTGCCAACAACTGGACCGCTTGAAGGTAGCACTCATGAAGAAGAGGCCATCTTTGATAAACAGAGGCCGCATTGTCTTCCATCAGGACAACGCCAGGCCACACACTTCTTTGGTGACGCGCCAGAAGATCCTGGAGCTCGGATGGGAGGTTCTTTTGCATCCGCCGTATAGTCCGGACCTTGCACCAAGTGACTTCCACCTGTTTTTGTCCATGGCGAACGAGCTAGGTAGTCAGAAGTTAGCCACAAAAGAGGCCTGTGAAAATTGGCTATCCGAGTTTTTTGCCAATAAGGAAGCGAGCTTCTATAACAGGGGTATTATGAAGTTGGCATCTCGTTGGGAACAAGTCATCGAACAAAACGGCGCATATTTGACTTAAAACAGATGATTGTAACTAATTTTATGAAGAAATGAAAATTCAAAAAAAATACCGCAGGACTTTTTTGACAGCCTAATATAATATCAGAAGTGATAAATAATCTAATTTGATGCGAAAATTTCGTAGACCTACGTTAACAGTGCGGTCGTGTCTCCGTGTTTTTTATTTCCTTTACATAAACGGGTATTCAGAACTCCAAATTTAATATAGTTGAACAAATTTCATGTCCAAATAAGCAATTCCAGCAATAGTTACGGCAGAATCTTGCTGGTAAGGACATATCGAAGAATGGACATCTTTGGGGCTTTGAACACGCAAATTATTCTGTTCTGATATCTAGGTTCCTTACAAAACAATCCCAAGCTATTACCGTAGAAATAATTCTACACGTTTGGTGTAGTTCTTTGGTACATCAAATCAAAGGTCCAAAAATTATTACATATATTTGCGTGTGGTACAATTTCATCGTGGACACTCTGGAAAAGGAAAAATACAAAAAAAGAATACTCAAAACTCACATTTAATGCCAAAACAACACTGCTCAAGTATTACTTTGATATCGAAATTATCAAATTTTTGTATTGAGAAGCTATTTCCCTTAAGTTTTGATATTATTCATTGGTATTTTACTTCTTATATCAGGCTTGTCCAAACCAAATTTTGGTATGATGATCAAAATTAGGTATTCTCAAGTATTTCTTCTGGAGCAAGAGAAAATATTTTTGAAAAAAATGCAAAATATGCATACTTGAAAAATAACCACTCACACGGACTTCCAAACTTTTCTCGAACTTCCTAATAACTCTCAGCAACTTTCTTTCTTCAACTTTCTACAATTTTCCAACGGCTCTTTTGTTTAAATCTCAGCTTTTGTTCTCCACAGAGAATGTTTGTTTTTAATTTCCTCTTTCTCTATTTGACATTTCTCTAAAGTCTACAGCGATGCGACAGGAACAACCCCAGTATGGCCAGAACAGCATAATTAGTTGGGTTTCTATTCATATCAATCAAAGTCAATGGAGCACATTTACTCTATGACCTTCTGAACATTAGAATGGTTTAAATGATCTAATACAGGGATTCTCAAAGTGGTCGATATTGTCCCCTCGGGGTCAAAATCAGTTTCCCAGGGGTCGACAGGATAACATAATAAACTCTGTAGTCCTACGTTTCTCTGGTTACATCCTCGACTTTATATAACCGTCGAGCTGGTTAACTCTTGTAGTTATAATTTATTTGAAAAAGGAACCTGCAAATCAGCCACGATTCTACCTCATGGTGACCGTGACAGGACCCAAATCTGCAATCTTCGGATATCCATGAGGTGGAATCATGACTAATTTGCAGGTTCCTTTCTCAAATAAATCAAATCAAATCAAATAACTACAAGAGCTCGTTTTGATAACGTCTTCATTCGTAGAAAGTTTGTACAGGAAAAAATACGTTATCAGAACGAGCTCTTGTAGTCATAATTTATTCGGAAAAGGAACCTGCAAATTAGCCACGATTCTACCTCGCGCCTAATATTTACAAGCAAATACGGTTTTCTCTCAACCAAAAATGTTTAGTCAATATTCAAACTACTTCAAACTGCCAAATATATAATAACATTAAAGAGATGATTTTTGGACATTAAAATTTTATTTGTGGTGATTTCGTCATGTGAGTGTTTCATCGAAATAAACATACTTATGTTTATGTGAAGTATTTCAGGATAATATTTCAATCAGTAATAGTGTTCTGGAATCGATAGAAGCTAGAAGGCTAGAGGCTAGAAGCCAGACTAAGAAGTTTTTGCTGAAGTGAAAAAACGGTTCTATGCGATTTTTTCGGATGCGGCTAACAAATTTTGCATGTATTAGTGTTGTTCAAGCATTTTCAAACAGTTTCGATGCTTTGTACAAAGAAAATCTGTCCAACGTTGTCTGTACATTTTTTTTTGTAATTCCGCGACATCTGGAATCAATTAGACCAAGACTAGTTTCAACCCTGCATGACCTGCAACCCTGCTCACCCCGTGAAACGTGTCCAAATCACCCCACACAGCAAGCAAAATTTAAAATGCAATTTGTTTCATTTATTGTTATCAAACTTACAGTTATGCTACATCAAATGGTTCCTCTTCTCCAAGCGAACAAAACAGTACTACACTATATACGAAAAGTTTGTTCAATCAGAGGAAGTAACTAGCGGAAACTCATGCTACAGTTTCCCTCCACCTATCAAATTTTTCCAAAGATTTTTTTACGTTAGGTACACACGGTTCAACAATAAAAGTAGTTGACATAGGATGAAGGGGGGCACAAATCACCCCAACTCACCCTACTGGAAGCAAACCTCAATATGTTTTATCTAACAGAGAATGATCGCCGTAAGTTTCGACAAGACTTTTTTGGGCTTCATTTGTAAATTTCCTCTAAATGAAGTAACCCATAAAAATGTCCCCCGAGTACCCTTTTCGTGGCATGCATCTCCGCATGTCTGGCACTACGAAAAAGCTGTTTACACTCCGGTGGAATGTTCCCTATATAGTACTCTCAATTCATTGGAAATGCTCGACATAAAGCTATTACGTTCACATGCAATGTTAAATCCGTTATATTCGTGTTAAATCTATCTTGGAAATCAAAGGCGCCATAATCGACCGCAAAGAAAAGCTTGGAGAAGTTAAGATGTTTTATAAAAAAGTACCATTACAAATTCTGTTACACCCACCTAATTCCTGATGTGCAGGTTGTCCAACACTTCAAATGTATTGGAGAAATAAAAAAAGAGACCTTATATCTATGATATATCCGCAAGGTTGACGTGGAACAACCGTTGGCTTAGTAATCATTTGTTTGTACTGATTTAATTATTAATTGAACGAAACAATTTTCGAATTCAGTTGAATTCAACATATTTGCTGAGCAAGTAAAGAATGTGAAGAAACGCATTGTAATGAAAGACATCTTGGTTTTAATGGTTATGTTAGGGAACACAGTTCAGAAAAAAAAATTCTTCCAACTTGCATGTATTTGCAATGCCGATTCCCCCAGACACCTTGGTTTTGATGGCTGGGTTGAGGAAACCGTAAATCAGGCCAATCCAAACGGGGCAGTTAGGGTGTTTAGATAGCGCTTGACATTTTACAATTATTAAATTTCTAATCTTAGGAAAAATAACACGTGATAGATGCGTAGAAATATTTTGTATCAATAGATGCAAAGGCGTCGTGCACAAATTACGTAACGCTAAAAATCCGGATTTTGGATTTTGTTTTGACAGCTGTTTATTTTTCTCCTGTTGTTGACACAGTTAGCGTTCAGTTAGCATTGTTAAAAGATCGTTTTTTCCTAAAAGTGCAATCATGAGAGGGCTAACAGAAGAAAAACGAAAATCCATTGTGACCAGATACTGCTCCGAAACAGGAATATCAATGAGAAAATTGGCGAAGGCGGAAGGAGTAAGCGTCCATGCGGTCCAAAACGCTATCAAGCGATTTGGTATGTATAATACATTGAAGGATCTACCCGGTCGCGGCAGAAAACCTGGGCCATCCAAGCCAAACTTGGATAAAAAGATTTGCAGGCAATTTGAAAGAAAAAAGGAATTATCGATACGGGATTGCGCAAAAAAGTGTGGAACATCAATCGGTATGGTTCAACGTGCCAAAGAACGTAACTCACTGAAGGCATATAGAAAGCAAAAATGTCCCAAACGCAGCCAAATTCAGGCAAGTTCCGTGAAAACCCGTGCCCGTAAGCTTTACGATGGGATTTTAAGCAAACGCGAACTGTGCATCGTCATGGATGATGAAACCTACGTCAAACTGGACTACAAAACTCTTCCTGGGGCACAGTTTTACACTGTAAAGCAAGGAACAGATGTCCCGAACGCGGAGAAGTCAATTTTTTGCGAAAAATTCGGTAAGAAAGTGCTGGTTTGGCAAGCTGTTTGTCAATGTGGCATGAAATCATCTCCTTTCTTCACTCTCGGGAATATGAATGGTGAAATTTACCGGAAAGAATGTCTCCAAAAGCGTGTGTTACCGCTCATCCGAAAGCACACTGGTCCGACACTATTTTGGCCTGATTTGGCATCATGCCACTATGCACGTTTGACCTTGGATTGGTATCGCGAGAATAATGTCGATTTTGTGGAAAAGGAGATGAATCCTCCAAATTGTCCGCAAATAAGACCTATTGAAAAATTTTGGACTTTGATGAAGGGACGACTGCGGAAGAAGGACAAGGCAGCCGATGACCTTGAGCAGTTCAAAAAGGATTGGATAAATGTGAGCAAACAAGTCGATGAGACGGTTGTCCAGAACCTAATGAGGGACATCAAGAAGCAGGTGCGATCATTGGCGCGAAAATCAGAATCTTGATTATTTTTTACTGTTACTCCTTTCTTTCATTCATAAGATACAATATTTTGATATCAGAACTGAAAAATAAATGCAATATTTGAAATAAAGCTGTGTTTTGAGCGTACCCATAATTAACGATACGGTCCTTATGCTTCGATATAACGTACAATTCGATACAACGTACAATTTTGAAAGTGAAAAGTACGTTATATCGGAGTTACCCTGTAGTTGGTGCGATATTCAATACTATGAATTGAGGCTGCGCAACCAAAATTTACAATAAAGCTTACTACTGACATATTTTTGTCTGTCTTCTGTCACGACAGACGAGGATGATTTCAATTTATAACTAGATGTGTTTGTATTGATCAAAAAAATGTAATGTTGGTGTTCACATATGTATTTGTGCAATTTTGCGGCATAAACAATGTTTCCTTTTTTCAGTATCCATGTCGTATGAGATCACTTATCTCTTTCATCGATTTAAGAACAAATTGAAGCAATCCAACATGATAAAGTTAGAACAGGGAAATTGGGCATTGTAATTCCTCCAGGATCTTCGGATGAAGGAAACATATTTCTCCACTCGTAACCTTAGTGACAGATCATGTATGGTTTGAGCAAGGTTTTGTTCAGCTGAAAAGCTAAAGATAGCCTTTACATGATAGCAAAGACTATATCTAGATCATAGGGGACTCTATTCTACCTTTTTTGCGCAAATACCGTCGCAAACAATTTCCGTTACAGCTGGACAATGCCGTCATTTATACAAGCAAGAAAACAAAACATTGGTACGAGCTGCGCTTAGACATCCGATTTCATCAAACAAGTACTAAAGTTCTTTACTAACAAATGCACCTCTGGATTATTACCACACATTTCAGAAAATATGTTGAAATTTTGCAATGATGAATACTCAAAAGATATTACTCTTCTCAAAACATGTTTCATATCAGAAATCGTTCAAAACATTAGCACGTAGGGTAACACGGGGTGACTTAGACTACCCCTTTATCTCAAAAAGTACGGCTCAACTTGGATTTTTGATAATGTCAAAATCTTTTATTATTGAACCGTATGTAACTAACGTAAAAAAACTTTGGTGAAATTCGACAGGTGGAAGGAAACGGTAGCATGATTGTCAAAAAATGTGAGTTTTCCGATCGTGGTTTTAAGGTTTTTCCCGCTGATTAAACAAACTTTTCGAGTATTGTGCAGTAAAGTTCTGTTCGCCCACAGAAGAGGAACCATTTGATGCAGCGAAACTGTAAGTTTGATAAAAATAAATGAAATTAATTGCATTTTAATTTTTGCATGTTGGGTGGGGTGTAATGGACACGTTTCTGTGTGGTGAATTGGTCCTACAGGTTTGAGGCTTTTCTTTGATCTAATTGATTCCAGATGTCACGGAATTACAAAAAAAAGAATGAGCAGACAATGTTGGATAATGTTGTATAACTCACCAAGTTTGAGATTTCGAAACTTTGGAATAATTACCAGCCCAAGTCTACGATCCCACGTACAGATATCCAAAAAAAAACTTTTCGATCCTCTGCAACATAAGCTTTGGGCCGCCGACGACGGCCAATACATCTGGGCTAATAAATTAGCTGGAACGCACAACCTGGTAGTCTAGTGTTGCGTCGCAACGAAAGGAATTCCCCACCCTACTCCACTCCAGCCCACTGGGCTCATCCGATCGTCGTCGTCGTCATCATCATCATCATCATCATCAGTACCATCCCTCAGGTAGCCGCGCGATCCGTGCTGCGATTAATTATTCTGCTATTCTTCGCCTTCCGTTTGCACGGCTCTATGATTATTAATGTTGTGCTGTTAATACATGTTCAATACAGGCGCGCACCACTTACCTGGTGGACATGGCAAAAATGTTGCCTCCAAATGCCTCTCACCTGAGACCACGGAGAGGACCGCGGCACGGTTAGGCCAGGTAGCGAGCGCTCCGAGCTCATCGATCGACACCGCGACTTGCGCACTTCTCGTGTTCTGCCAATGGCCTTTGGGCGCTTCCGTGGCTCGCGATCCGTGATTGTAAAGTTCGATCAAGTTGAGGCAGGCGCAACAAAACCGCAGCAACAACAAAACAGACAAAAAATGTGAGGAAAATTAATAAGACTTGTCTGTGGTTCGGGACTGAACCACAGACAAGTCTTCCCCCTCCTTCTCCCCAATTTATCGGTTAGGCGAGGGGAGATGGTCTAGATGTTGACGCCGGGTTGTGCTATTTTACTGATTTATACCCACCCCATTTCGAGGGGCCATGGGGAAGGGGGGAAATAATTCAATGTTGGCGGGGAGGCGGGGCACAGAGAACAACAAAGTGTCGCGGCAAATGCGATTGCCTCCGATTGACTTCGCTCTTATCACTTGTTGGCAAAGTCATGGCGGAGTCAGAGGTCTTTGTAACTTTTATCCATTGGCTGCTGTGTTTTGCGCTGTGTACCCCGGAGATAAAAGCACACACCACTTGTTGTGTAGTGGTGGTATCGATGATGATGATATTGCGCTGACTTTGCAGAACCTTACCCACCCTTCCCGGCAGCGATATTATCACCCCCAATCATAACCATAGCAAAGCCGAGTCTGTCGGGGTTTGGGGAGAGAGGGCGATGAGGTGGGCGAGACAAATATCGGAAACGTCCTTGAAACTCGCGCCTGGCTCCCTCTCGATACCATAGACGCAATTCTCCCAATGTCTAACGCCGAATCCGAATGGTCGATAGTCGGTTGGTCGGTCGTTTGCGTGCTCGAGTGCTTCCTTACTGTTGTGTTTGTGTGCGAATCGAGTCTTGGCTTGGTAAAGCTCCCCCCGAAAAGATCGCGAAGCAACAAGTATGCAAATATTTTTTCCCCAAAAAATCAATAATTCGACTCTCATCAGCTCGGGAGCTCGAAGTGTGCGATTGTTGTTCGTTCTCGCGGCGAACGGGAGCCGCTTCTTGGTGTGGAGATGTGTGCACAGCACGAACCCAAGCAGGACCAAGGCGCAGTCCGAGAAGTAAGACGGAAGCAATGTTATGAGCGTTTGGTAGATTTGCCTTGATGCGGTGGGGAGGATTCTTTCATCTGCGATTTCACGCGGAAGGGGTTCACCGAGAAAAGCAAAATTCAGATCTGAATTTACTTAAACCTTGTAGGGAAAAGCCGGGAAAGACGGACACTCCTGTATAATTAATAAATTACATTTTTATTTTAAACTAGCTGACCCGGCAAACATCGTCCCGCCCAAAATTTGTTTTTTGTTATCAATACCTTCAAACATTCACGCTTTCTTACTATGAGCAAGTTCATGGGTCCAATCGCAGAACTGTTCATTGATTGATTTTCTAATCGACCCCGTTGGATTTACCTTTTACTATGAAATTCCTAGTACTCGAGTTATGCAGAAGTTTGTGTTTGTGTGCCCCCTGTAATTTGTGTTTCATTTGTATGGCCGCTCCCCCTTAGAGAGGGGAGTGGATAGTCTAACTACCATAGAAACATTTATTGCACCCTAAAATCTTCACATGCCAAATTTGATTTGATTTTGGGAGGCGATCTGGCGTAGTGGTAACATCCATACCTCTCACGCAGAGATCACGAGTTCAATTCTCACTCCCGAAATTCTTCCAAAAATGGAAGTAAAAGTGACGAACCAGCCGAAATGTGTTGAAAGTCACTATAATAGAGAAAAAAAAAAAAAAAAGAGATTTGATTTGCTTGATTAATTCTCAAGTAATGCAGAAATTTGTGTTTCATTTGTATGGCAGCCCCACCCCCCTAAGAGATGGGGGAGGAGTATCTAACCACCGTAAAAACATTTATTGCACCCTCAAACCTCCACATGCCAAATTTGGTTTCATTTACTCGATTAATTCTCGAGTAATGCAGAAATTTGTGTTTCATTCGTATTATTATTTACTTGCGGTGTTTTGTAGACGATAATTTATGAGTCTCACTGTTCGAACGTTTTTTTTCGTGTTTCAAGATGGAAACCAATAAATTTCCGCTGAAAATCTGAAATCTTATCATTCGTGATCGCCGTGATTTAGCATCGCAGCTAAATACTCTCTGGCTTACTCTACCTACTCTACGATAAGTCTGAAAAAGTTCAAACAATATGGTACAAGTATTAAGTCAGACCGGACCATATGACATTTTTGTGATTTCTAGAAAAACAAACTTGAAATTCAGATCTCTGCAATTTTTGAAACATTCAATTTTTGTTGTTCAGTACTGTTCAGTATATTCAGTATAGAGTAATATTGCCATGGTTTATAGTACATGGTTCATGGTCACTGCATACTGAGGGGGTTTTTCTCTGACCATTCAAAACAATTTCTATCCGTTATTCCTGCTGTACGGGTGATCTGATAAATCTGTTGTGTAAAGGGTGTGTCACATCAAATTGCATCACGGAAAAAACGCTGTAGAAATTCGCCCAGTAGACCGATCCTTTTGAAAATTTTAGACAGTAAAATAAAAACTATTAAACAACTTTTGGCATTTTCTTTTTATTCATACTTCGAGCCCAAGCCCGTATGCTCGCACCTTCCTCTTTACCCCGTCCATAAGGTTCTGTACAACGTCAGGTTGTAGTTTTTTTGAACAGAAATCCATTTTCTCTTGAAGTCCGCCTCCGATTTGACAACTTTTGGGTTCTTCCGGAGGGCCTGCTTCATAATCGCCCAATATTTCTCTATTGGGCGAAGCTCCGGCGCGTTGGGCGGGTTCATTTCCTTTGGCACGAAGGTGACCCCGTTGGCTCCGTACCACTCCAACACGTCCTTTGAATAGTGGCACGAAGCGAGATCCGGCCAGAAGATGGTCGGGCCCTCGTGCTGCTTCAATAGTGGTAGTAAGCGCTTCTGTAGGCACTCCTTAAGGCAAACCTGCCCGTTTACCGTGCCGGTCATCACGAAGGGGGCGCTCCGCTTTCCGCAAGAGCAGGTCGCTTGCCACACCATGTACTTTTTGGCAAACTTGGATAGTTTCTGCTTGGACAACAGGCCCGGCAGCTGACGAAAGTCCGCTTTGACGTAGGTTTCGTCGTCCATTACCAGGCAATGCGGCTTCGTCAACATTTCGGTGTACAGCTTCCGGGCTCGCGTCTTCCCCACCATGTTTTGCCTTTCGTCGCGGTTAGGAGCCTTCTGAACCTTGTATGTACGCAGGCCCTCCCGCTGCTTGGTCCGCTGGACGAATGAACTTGACAAATTCAGCTTATTGGTGACATCCCGGACCGAACTTCTCGGATCACGTCTAAACTGCTTAACTACGCGCTTGTGATCTTTTTCACTGACGGAGCATCCATTTTTGCCGTTCTTCACCTTCCGGTCGATGGTTAGGTTCTCGAAGTATCGTTTTAGTACTCTGCTGACCGTGGATTGGACGATTCCCAGCATCATACCGATGTCCCGATGTGACAACTCCGGATTCTCGAAATGAGTGCGCAGGATTAATTCACGACGCTCTTTTTCGTTCGACGACATTTTTCCAAATTTACATAAAATTGACAGTAAAGCATGGCCAACGTGATCTATACACTCTTATCTGATTATAAGCGAAAGCTGAAGATATAATTCCTAAAAATTAAATTTCTACAGCGTTTTTTCCGTGGTGCAATTTGATGTGACACACCCTTTAGCTTACAAAATGCTTAACCTAATGCAACCAATAACGAGAAAGTTTCAATTTTGTGAATTGGTGCCCTATGACATAACGCCGACCAATTGCAGATGTAGCAGGCCGCGAACGCAAGCGGCTTACAACTTACAACGGAGAATTATTCGAGAAGCAAGGGAATGCTCGCACATAACCAGCCGTGTTGTACGAAATAAATTACATCTAAATTGCCCGAGATAATGAAGCAGTATTGAAGTCGGAAGATTTGGTGGTCCTAAAAAGAACCGATGGGTTCGTGTCATTTTGTAGTAACAGTTGAAGAGAGGTGAACCATGATTCATTCTTGTTCTCGTAAGAACTGTATACGAGATTTGTGACGTTATTCCAATGCGCGTACACACTCTATATGCATCGCGAAGATTCTTCTCGTGATAGACACAGAGCAGCCCGAGGTAATTACATATTTGTTCCCCATTTACTGTTATCTATTTGATAACACATAAAATAAACAATTCGTAAGTGTGATTCAATCATACACAGCCAATCTCCACATAACGATATGAAAACCGACGCGGTACGTCCTATATGTTCTCTTCTGCTTTACTTCTGCCTGTCAGTGCAAGCTCTGCACTATGCTTACTTCGCGCATATTCTGAGGCGAAAACATTTACACGTTCGTTCAATACGATAGCAAAATAGAAACTGAGGTTGGCCAGGACGAGCACAATATTCATAGTGCTTTAACAGCCATCCGACGACATGCATCAACCACTGGCCAGCCTTGTCATCGATGGACTTTCAAACAAATTTGTAGGTTATTTGATTACACCAATGTTTATAGATTTTGTGATTTCAAAAGTTTGCTTTCAAAACAGTTCTTGAGCTACAGAAAAAAAGGCACCGGAAGGTTGTGTCCGAGATAGAGATATTGCTCAGTCATTTCATGACGGATTGATGAGATTTTTACATCAAAACATTGCGGCACTCTATAACAATTTTTCACCTTGAATAAAATAATATATATCATGTAATTAACTATCGAACAATTGAAAAATCTCAACCCCTATCCAAACGGTACTGATTGGTCGAAATTGACGTCATTTCTTTTTCGCCTGCTTCGCTTCTTTCGTTCCTCGATAAGTCAAATATTTGCATGTCGAGCGAGTGGGGGGCGCCTATTTCTCACATACCAACTGATATAAAAGGACGGTAGCATTTTTGGATTTCTCATTCTCGTTCAACACTCAGATCGGCAAACATCTGGACTTCTAGTGTGCAGTGCTCTACAAATCAACCAACACCATACGGCAAAAGCAAAGGAAGCAAAGGCAAAGGAGAGGAAGCCATCGGCAACCAACGATGGATGCGGTGCGGCAAAGGGAGCAAAGAAGAGGAAGCAGCGGAGAGCATCGAATTAAATCTAGTGTGCATTGCTGGTGCGCTCCTCTTCACATCAACAATTGGATGCGGCAAAGGAGGCAGAGGAGCGAAGTGCATTGCATCGCATCGTATCACACCCGCTATCCGTCGTTTAGCTCGTCGTGGTGGTGCCAATCAAACCCTCGAAAATCGACGCACAGAATCCGATGGCGCCAAAGTCAAGGAAAGCATCAGCGAATCCGTTAAAGCTACCGCTCCCAAAACTAAACTGCTACATCCGACTGAAACGCAGCAGATTCCATACAACCCATTAAACCATTCCAGTCCTTCTCAGGACTATCAATTTGTTTTGAAACAAAAGAGTTTATTTTACTGTTTTCCACTTACCACAAAAACTATATAAAACCGATCAAAAATACTGTTTATTGACGTAGGATTACGTCTTTCGGGAACATATTGGGGTACAAATCGAAAATTGAAAATCGAGCACATCGTGAAAATTGTCCAATTTCAAACGCTTATTGCTCAGTCATATCATGATGGATTGATGATATTTTTGCGTCAATTGAAGAAAATAATATATGTCATTAAACTAACTATCAAACAATTCAAAAATCTCAGCCCATATCCTAACGGAAATACCCTGATTGGTCGAAATTGACGACACATGCGGCGGGTCCTTAACAGAGACATCAAAACCGAGCTGCATGGGGGAAATTGGCATTGCAAATACATGAAAGTCGGAGGCATTTTTATATTGCAAGTAAGGTGAGTGATCGAGGTTAGTATTACAAGTGTTCTCATAATTGGTATGTTGCAGGGGGGGGTTTTATTTATGAAAATTGAAATAAATCGTTTCATATTACGAGTCATTTTAACACAACCGCTACCATATACAATTTTACAGTTCTTGAGCTAAACAATGCATGATCGATCATTGATATTAAATTTGACGAAGCAAGCAACATTAAAGTTCCAAATTTAAATTTAATTTGCTAGAATTAATCGTACTCACCTTACCTGCAATATAAAAATGCTCCCAACTTGCATATATTTGTATATTTACAATGCCGATTTCTTTTGTTTTAAATCTCTGTTAGGAAACACATATCAGTAGGAACAAAAGCTCCCCCTACTTCCATGTATTTGCAATGTGGATTCCTCCAGGCACCTTGGGTTTAAGGTATGTAGTAGAACTATGTATAATTTTATTCATTTTCACTGAATTGTTACGGAGTGCCCAAAATGATTGATGTAAAACTCTCGTGAATCCATCAGGAAATGACTGAACGATAATTATTAGTACTAGAGGAAAATGCTCGTATTTAAAATGCTTGTATCTTCAATTTTGTCCAATCAGAACAAGGTATTTCCGTTTGAAGATTTTCCGATAGTTTGATTCCATATAATATCTTATCTTATTCATTGTAATGGATTTATATGAAGTGCTCAGATCGATTGATGCAAAAATTTCGTAAATTCATCAGGAAACAACTGAGCTTGTGTAGTCAATTTCGACCAATCAGAACTGGGAATTTTCGTTAGAATAGGGGTAGAGATTTTCTAAATATTCGATAGCTAGTTTCATGACATATATTATTTTGTTCATTTCAAAAATTTGTTATGGAGTGTCGAAATCGATAGACGCAAAAAGCCAAGCCAGAAATTCAAGAATGAAACTCTTTAGTACAAACATTTGGTATCACTGATAAGAGCCGATGAATGAATACTTTCACCGAGTGAGCGTTTCTCGAAGCAATTGCCAATTTGCGCAGATTTCCAAATTAACTTTCAGAATGAACATAAACTGTTGATTGCTCGTTGTCTAGAGCTACATTGAACCACTGAACTTACGAAATATCCAAGTGATGTTTCAGTATATTTTAGTGAAATAACATTTCCAACGCCCCCAAAAACAACGTCCAAAGTTCCCACGGTGGCGGTGTCGACAACAACCGTTGCGAAACAAATTTTCACCTTCAGTTTTTCCACCGAAGAACGCAACTCTCACCACTAAAAACGCTTTCACATCTGACTTGAACTGGGCTACACGTTGATGCCATTTTTAAATCGGAAACAATTTTGAATAAATTTTCGAATTCACTTAAATTTATTGATCGATCGGAAGAAATTGAAAATAAATTGGTCCCATATATCGTATACCAAGCCTATAAGTTGTCAAAAATTAGTAGATTCCATGCAAATTCACGTCAAAGAAACCTTGTAAAGATACACTAGGGGTGATATTATACTATCCAGCACGTAACGTATACTGCACGTTTCATGCAAGGCAAATATTATTGCCTGTGTTTTAAATGTACATGCGTATATATAGCGGAAAAGCTCCGGTCATACACAGCAAGTTTCAGACAAGTGCATGAAGAAATTCTTGAAAAGAATATTTTGTCGGTACCGGTACTTGCTGGAGCGCGTCTTAGCTTGGCACAGTATTGACATCAAATGACAATATTCAATTAGGGAGACAGATTAATCTCTATCAAAATAGCATCCCCGAAGGCAGTTTTAAATTGTCAAAATTTGAACGAAAATATTCACTTCATGTTATTTAATTATTTAAAACAAATAGTACTGAACTTTACTCGACCAATTTATATATATTGAAAGATGTTTCCACTAAAACACATCATTATAAAATCAATTTATTTTCGTATAAGATTTTTTCTCCATTTGTAGAAATAGTGGTGTTCATGAACATAAAATACATATTCGATATAGAAAAGTTATCGTTCATGCAGATTTTTCGTTTTCATGTTTGTTCATTCCATCTGAAAAACCATTATAGTCATTGTCGCTTCCCAGGGGGTCTCCGTAGTCACATTGGTTGCGCGTTCGCTTAGTAAGCGATCGATCGTGAGTTCAAAACTCAGGGCTCTCATTGACCATCTTTGTGTTGTTACAGAATAGCTACGTCCACGCAACAATCATCAGCGATGGAGATCGATCCACGGTTTAAATAAGATCGATTCATCCATACAACTGCTCTGCTCTGCCAGACACATCGGGCTACTGTTCTATAAATAACTCAACAATGATCAATCAACTGTTTCCGCTGTCCGGTGGTCCAACTGGATAATGGAAGAACAGAAAAAATACCCTTACGCCTAAATGGCTACTGTGTGAATGTACCATATGTAATGGTATAGAAGGAATACTGGCGAATGGCAACTGTGTAATGTGCTAATTATAGATATGATAGCCATGTGACATGTACACGATTAAAAATTCGGCTCTGTTACAGCTAAAATGCTAATGAGCCTTGAATAAATAAATGGGATAATAATTGTCGCTTCCCAAACTTTTGATACGACACGTCAACGCGAATTTATCTTCTCGCTGATAATATAAATACACGTAATACATGTATTTGTAGGCCCGTGCCGGTACGTAACGAATAGTATAAAACCGCCTTTATTTGTTACTTTTGTTGTGTACTGTTCCTGCTGCTATTATTTTAAACATGTCAAAAATAAACTTCCCACGAACAGACCATTGCTATTTTAACAAGAATTCATGATGATTCCTCATCGATCAATTGTAAGAGCCGGACGTCTATTGTTCGTGCTCTATTAGTAATAAATCGAAGCTGTTTTTTTTCCTTCTTCTAAAGTGGTTTTTAGTTGGTTTTTTTTCTGCTTTCGTCGCAAGTGAACTGCACCAAAAGCAACAGGACGCGCCTCTCTGGGAAGCCCGGATCGGTGGCCTGTTCATTCGTTCCACTGAACGCCGTCAACAAAACAGAGAAGTACAACAATAGATTTTGCCGTCGCGCTATAGTGTTTACCTTGTAGCGCGCGGCTTTGTATCGCTCTCTAAATAGGGGTGTTCAAGGTTGTTCGGACACTTATAATTAATATTTTTTTTTTGAAGAATTTTTTTTGGAAAGCAATTTTAGTTTTGAAATATTTTTTTAGTTTACGTTAATTTTAAGTCTAAGTTAGTTTTAAGTTGAGTTTTTGCGCGCGCGTGTGTGTGTGTGTGCGTGTGTGTGAGAAAGTTTTTTTTTGTTTTTCATAGACGGTTGCGCACCGTTTGCGCAACCGTTATGGCGTCTGCTGATGCTATTGTTGCGCGGACGCGCTATTACCAACAGTCCTCAAAGGCACCATGGGTTGTTTTCTTTCGGCCCTAGGAGAAATCGTTGAGAACTCTTGACATTTCAAGAGATTTGCTGCGTAAGTATCCGGATGTCTTGATACGTAAAGAGAGACCGGACAAACTGCGTGTAGAAGCACCGACTTTTGATGTGGCGAACAAGATTGTTGACCACGAGATTTTCAACAGGGAGTACCACATTTACATCCCTTCTCGAGATGTGGAGATAGAAGGCGTAGTCTCCGATGCGAGTCTGAGTGTTGAAGAATTGAAAAAAGCATCGGGTTGTTTTAAAAACTCCCTAATTGGTGAGCTTGTGAAGATTCTGGATGTTAGGCAACTACATGCAGCATCTTTGGAAGACAACCAAAAAGTCTATAAGCCTTCACACTCGTTTCGGGTGACTTTCGCTGGTTGTGTTCCCCGAACTATGTGAAAGTAGATAGTGTTTTTTTTTCCGGTGCGCTTGTTTGTACCGCGGGTCTATAATTGCACCATCTGTAAAATTTTGGGACATTCTTCCAGCCATTGCGGCAACAAGTTCCGCTGCGGTAAATGTGGTGAAAAACACAGTGAGGATTCTTGTACACAAACATTGGAAAAATGTATCCACTGTGGCGAGAATCCTCACGCACTACAGGAGTGCCCAAAGTACAAACAGCACTCCGATAAAGTGAAGCGTTCTATCACAGGACGCTCCAAGCGGACTTATGCTGAAATGCTCAAGGCCGCATCAGCCGCTCATGATGAAAACCAATTTTCGGTTTTGTCAACTCAAGAATTGGACTCTGATTCTGATGAGGATCACACTACGGCTGCACCAGAATCTTCGACAAAGGATGATTCTCAAAAAAGAAAACTCTCTTCACCAATGATGCACCGTAAGAAAGCTAAAATGATCCTCAGAAGACTGTCTAATTCCAAGGATAATGGTAAAAAAACTAATCCGAAGACTCCTTCTCAGCCAATTCCTGGTTGCAGTAAGGATTATACGCCGTTACCCAGAAGAGAGAGAAACAAAAACGCTGCCCCTCGATCTTCTCATAGAAAATTCGCGTCCAATCGAGGATTGATAGCTTTTTCGGACATTGTGGACTTTATATTAAACACCCTCAATATTCAAGACCCCCTTAGAAGCCTTATTTCTGCCTTGCTTCCATCTCTGAAGTCTTATCTTAAGCAATTGACTGTTTCATGACCCCTCCTTGCATCAATCATATCTTTCGATGGATAATTCACCTAACGTAGTGGAAGATATGATCACTGTGCTACAATGGAACTGCCGTAGTCTAGTGCCTAAACTAGACTCGTTCAAATTTCTACTTCAAAATTATGACTGTGATATATTCGCCCTTTCTGAAACATGGCTTTCTTCTGATACAGAACTCAACTTCCACGATTTTAACATTATTCGCCTGGATAGAAATGATTCTTATGGAGGAGTACTTTTGGGGATCAAAAAGTGCTACTCTTTCTATAAAATTCCTCTCCCAGCTCTATCAGACGTCGAAATTGTCGCGTGTCAAATAACGGCAAAGAATAAAGAACTTTGCATAGCTTCAGTATACGTTCCTCCAAATACTAACATTAGCCGTAGTCAACTTTGGAATCTAGTCTCGATTCTCTCATCCCCAGTTCTAATACTGGGTGACATGAACTCCCATGGTACTGGGTGGGGTGATCCTTATGATGACGCTAGAGCGGCTATTTTTTACGATTTATGTGACGATTTCAATTTAACTATCTTGAACACTGGTGAAGCGACACGAATTCCAAAACCTCCGGCTCGAGAAAGTCGACTCGACCTATCTTTTTGCTCAAGCTCGCTATCATTAGATTGTCAGTGGAAGGTCATCAATGATCCCCATGGTAGCGATCACTTGCCAATCAATATATCAATCAAGTGTAGCCCGCAATCCACTGAACCATCTCGAGTTCCATTTGATCTAACAAGGAACATCGACTGGCAAAAATTTGCAACGGCGGTAACAATTGGTGTCGAATCAATAGATATACTTCCACCATTGGAAGAATATCGATTTTTCGTAGATTTGATGTATAAAAGCTCATTGGAAGCACAAAGAAGAAAAGTTCCAAGTGCTCCGTTTAAAAGAAAACCAGCCACTCCTGGCTGGGACGACGAATGCACAAAATTGTATTTGGAAAAATCGGATGCTTTCAAAGCTTTTCGTAGACATGGAACATCCACACACTTCGAGGAATATTCGAAGCTTGAAATACAGCTGAAACAATTAATTAAAGCAAAAAAACGCGGTTACTGGCGCAATTTCATTGAAGGTCTTTCTCGTGAAACCTCAATACGTACCTTGTGGAGGGTAGCTCGCAACATGCGTAACCGCTCATCTACTAACGAGAGTGAGGGATACTCCAACCGATGGATATTCGATTTCGCTAAAAAGGTTTGTCCAGACTCAGTTCCAGCCCAACATATTCTTCGAGAAACGTCTCTAAGCGGTGGACCTCTGGACAGACCATTCTCAATGCTGGAATTTTCTATGGCTCTTCTTTCATCGAACAACTCTTCACCCGGAAGCGATATGATTAAACTCGTTCTTCTAAAAAATCTTCCCGATATCGCGAAAAGACGCTTGCTAGACTTATTCAATACCCTACTAGAAAACAATATTGTGCCACCCGAATGGAGACAGGTCAAAGTAATAGCAATTCAAAAACCTGGCAAACCAGCGTCTGACCATAACTCATACCGTCCGATTGCTATGCTCTCGTGCATTAGAAAATTGCTGGAGAAAATGATCCTTCGAAGACTCGATCAATGGATCGAGACAAATAATTTGCTATCAAGTACACAATTTGGGTTTCGTAAGAGCAAAGGAACAAACGATTGTCTAGCGTTGCTTTCTACGGATATTCAACTGGCCTTTGCGCACAAGGAGCAACTGGCTTCAGTATTCTTGGATATTAAGGGAGCTTTTGATTCGGTTTCCATAGAAATTCTGTCAGACAATCTGGACAGATGTGGACTTCCTGGAATTTTGAATAACTTCTTGTACAATTTGTTGTCAGAAAAGCGAATGAACTTTACCCTTGGACAACTGACAACTTCCAGAAATAGTTATATGGGTCTACCCCAAGGCTCATGTCTCAGCCCCCTTCTTTATAATTTTTATGTGAAAGATATTGACAGTTGTTTGGCAGAACAATGCACGCTAAGACAACTTGCAGATGATGGTGTGGTTTCCGTCAGAGGTTCCCATGCCGAAAACTTGCAAAGACCATTGCAAAATTCCCTAGGTAACTTGTCTTCCTGGGCAAGGAAATTAGGGATCGAATTCTCGCCGCAGAAAACAGAACTGGTAGTGTTTACTCGAAAGCGGTTCCCAGCCCAACTGCAACTCAAGCTTTTGGGCAGAAGCATTACCCAATCATTGACCTTCAAGTACCTTGGTGTCTGGTTTGATTCAAAATGCACTTGGAATACCCACATTACGTATTTGAAGCAAAAATGTCAAAAGAGGGTCAACTTTCTCCGTTCGATTTGCGGCACGTGGTGGGGAGCTCATCCGGGAGATCTCATAACGCTTTATAAAACAACTATTCTATCTATTCTGGAGTATGGCTCTTTCTGCTTTCTCTCAGCAGCTAAAAGTCACCTTCTAAAATTGGAACGAATTCAATATCATTGTCTGCGTATAGCTCTCGGCTGTATGCACTCAACGCATAACATGAGTCTCGAGATTCTGGCAGGAGTAACTCCTCTACAGAACCGATTCTGGGAACTTTCTCTCAGAATACTGGTGAAATGCGGTGTCACGAACACACTTGTGATTGAAAACTTTGAAAAAATTCTTCATCTAAATATACAATCTCGGTTTATGAGAATTTATTACCACTATATTTCGTCAGATATTTGTCTTCCATCGTTTACTCCAGATCGTGCTCACTTCACCATCAGCAGTTCCTCAATTGAATACGATCTGTCGATGAAACAAGCAATACTTGGGATTTCAGATCAGCTTCGACCAACTTTCATTCCACGTATTTTTAACCGAAAGTACCAAAAAGTCAATTGCATGAAAAGATACTTCACTGATGGGTCTCGCCTCAATGGATCCACTGGCTTCGGTGTTTTCAATGAAAATTCGAGCGCCTTCCGTAAACTGCAGGAACCTTGTTCCGTTTATGTTGCTGAGCTGGCAGCAATCGGCTTCGCATTGGAGATGATCTCCAACAAGCCTGCAGACCATTACTTCATTTTCTCGGATAGTCTCAGTTCGCTTGAGGCTCTCCAGTCGATGAAAACTAGTAGGCACCCATCTTATTTCCTCGCAAAAGTGAGGCAGCAGATGAGTGCACTGATCGAAAGATCTTATAAGTTAACCTTTGTATGGGTCCCCTCTCATTGCTCAATTCCTGGCAATGAGAAAGCGGACACTATCGCAAAGGTGGGTGCCCAGGAAGGCGAATTGTTTGATAGACAGATTTCATACGATGAATTTTTCCAATTACTGCGTCAGAGTTCCCTCTTGAGTTGGCAAACCGATTGGGACACTGGAAGTCTTGGGCGGTGGTTATATTCAATTATTCCAAAGGTTTCTTCGAGAGCGTGGTTCAAAGGTTTGGACGTAAGTCGTGACTTCATTCGTGTAATGAGTAGACTTATGTCCAACCACTACTCGCTAGATGTGCATCTCCACAGAATAAATCTTGTTCAAAGCAACGTCTGTCGGTGTGGAAACGGTTACGATGAAATCGATCACGCAGTTTGGCAATGTACGGATAATTACGCAGCCAGAGAGTACCTTTTGAATGCCCTTAGGGCCCAAAGAAGACAACCCTATGTTCCTGTTAGAGACGTGTTGGGAACTCGCGACATCTGCTATATGCAGTTGATCTATATGTTTGTGAAACGGACTAGCATAAGAATTTAATGCTTTTGTGTTTTTTTTCTTTTTCGTTATTAGTTTGTTTGTCTTGTCCCCTCATCTCACCGTTGCCCCCCCTCGACAGATAGTCGAACACCAGATGCTATCCCTGGTCTTTATGCACAATGCTACAGTGCGTGCGGCAGCTCTCGGTTGAGACAACGATACCTCATATCCATATCCCTAACCTGATCCATCCCACAAAAATTGTTGCCCCTCTACCCTCGAGTAAACCGCGAGTAATCGGTCGAAACCTACTAAACATAGATTTAAGTTGAAATTCTGTAAAAACAAATCATGAATTAGTGGCTCCGCAAAGCTCATGCGATTGAGCCTTACAAATAAATGAATTGGAAAAAAAAAAGAATTCATGATTTTATTACTCCATTATTGAACATTATGAATGAAGTGCGAAATGATATAAACCTAAAGAATTAGCCATTAAAAAATCTGCTATTATTTCGCACAGTATAAATCATAGTACGCTAATATATAACCAACGATAAGGGTTCATGACTGCATGCTTTCAGAAAAATATACTAAATTCATAATTACGAAAACTGCCCGTCGTACAGAATAATTTTTTTTTGATAATTTCCTGAATTGAGTTTGCCAACAATCGCAAACATTCCAATTGGAAGTCAAATCTATTCGAAACGTTTTTTTTCGCTCGCTAATTCCACTCGAAGAGAATAACAATAATAAAATGAAATATGCTTAAAACCGAAAACAGGTCTGCAGGGATAAAAGGCGAAATCGATATTCCGATAAAAACGAACAACGGAGGAAAAAAACAAAATTCATACCTCTTATCAGCCAGAATCGAAGCACGGCCAAGATAGATTTGCGAAAGAAGCAGCAAGTAGAACTCGTCTTATATCATCATCACATTATCATATTCTTCGCTTCTTTTACTTCTTCGTTTGCTTTTTTCCTCCTGTTTACCTCGGGTTCTCTTGTCACTTCTCTTGTTTTCTTCTACTATCACACACACACTCTCTCTTCGCTGCTATCAATTTATGTTCGCGTTTTGCCCCCACCACTGTATACAATCAATATTGACAACCAGAGAATTTCTTGCAGTGCGAACACAATTTCCTCCTGCCTACCGAAACCCAACCCAGAGGGGTCACACAATTCTTCTCAGCGGTTCGTTCAACAGTCCACAAGTCCTCCGGTGGAGGTCCCTTTCGCTCGTCGTTGCGTTTGAGACCTCCTGCCAACTGGGCCCTACGAAAACAGCTTCTGATTAGTCAACCACAGCTCTCGGAGCGAGTTATGACTTCGTGTGGGATGTTCAACTACTTCTTCAGTGGTGTGGTCTGGTCTATGGAATCTGGTTATCGACACTGCTCGAAACCGATCTCTATCTTCATTCACTCCTAGACTGCGACACAACACTCGAAAAAGCTTCCTTCGGATATTCTTCCTCCAATAAAAACCACCGTATTTCGGTTCTTCACTCGATGATCAGTTTATTAGTGAGCTAAAATGAGCTCTTTCCCTCTCACTCTCTCCCTTTCTCTCTGTTGGCAAAAATATTATTATGCAAAAACTTCGCCGCTAATAAGCACACTGGATTTGCCAAAGAAAAAAGTCACTAATCTTACGACGGCTAAACTTGCTGCTAGTTCCTGCTGATAAACAACGCACTGTCAGCAGCCAAAATCGACGGCTGAAGGTCCGAATTTGAAAGGACCTTTACTGGGGAGCTGAGAAACTGCGAGATTTTTGCACTGTCTGTCAACCTCCTTCGCTGATGGCAAGATCGGAACGACGAATAAAATATGCGTATGTTAGTGCTGTTGCTGTCGGTTGGCTGCTGCTGCTGCTGCTGCCCTCATGAACACCAAAACGGCACGGCTCGAACAAAATCGAACTCTCTTTCCGTCGCGTACGTAGCATGTGTGCGCTCCTCTCCCGTGCGCATATGTATCGGGATGTTAGGTCGACTTCGAGAGAGAGGCAGGCAGAGGATGACGTTTATGCTGCGCTATTTGCGCAAGCGTTTGACAACAGCGTGGCGTTCAAATTTTTCCGAGGGGTTTTCTGTTTCGCTAATCACCAGCAGTGGTGATCGAATGGAAATTTTCAATCTTCTTGTACAAAAATTAATATTTATATAAACTGATACGAGACTAACATTGACTAATAAGACTATTAACTACGTACTCGCGTGTACCGAGATCAGAACAAAGCATAGTAGAAAACGTTCTTTAATCTCACGATTCACAGATAATTACGCCACCAGAGAACCTCCTTTGAATGTTCTTAAGACTCAAGAAAGACATCCTATGTTCAGAGAATCGTCTGCTACAGGCAGTGGATGTATGTTCAAAAAATCAGTAAAATCAGTATATGAACTCAGTATATGAACCTTTGTGTTCTCCTTCTTCTTCTTCTTCTTTGTTAATATATTTGTCTCATTTACTTGACCCTGGTCATAATGTACAATTCTACAGCCCTGGTTGCTGAGGTGTCTGAATAACTCGAGAATTAATCAAGCTGGTTGAATTAATCAATGGAATCAAACTTGGCATATAGAGATTTTAGGGATCAATATACGTTTCTATGGTGGTTCGACACTCCTTCCCCCTCTCTAAGGGGAGGCTGTCATACAAATGAAACACAAATTTCTGCATTACTCCTCTGGAATGGAGAGGGGGTCCCATAAAAATAATGCAAATATTCCAACCAAACATGACAACTGAAAACTCTGAAGGAAAATGGGAAAATTCGAAAAATTCAATTCGCATATGTTCTACAATTACATATTGACAAGCGTTGTTAGTCCATTCGATGTTTGCGCTAGCAAAATTGATCATCGTTCGAAAGTGGAAATGGATTTTAATGTTATAAAACGCACTCCCATATCGTCTTCTATCTATATAAATAAAAATGGATCGCCGAATGTGTTGATAAGAGCAAAACTCGAGAAAAGAATTGTCCGATTTAGGGCTGTCTTCATTCTATCATATTTTCTGTATCGAACATTTATTCCATGTAACGGAGAAACATGAAAAATCTTGAACGAGAATTGTGTCTGAAAATAATCTGATATTATAATGACGACTTTTGGTAGAAGTACTAGGAATTTTATAGTAAAAGGTAATTTTAAAGGGTAGATTAGAAGATCAATCAATGAACAGTTCTGCGAACTGAATGTTTATAAGGACGTTTCCAGAATCATTGACCATACAATAATAGCTCGAAATTCTGATGTCTGATTAAAAACTGATGCATGGGAAAATTGTTGGAAAATCAACGCACTGTGTGGTAAGAATAACATCTTAAATAGATCATTTGAAAAATTTTACTCAAAAATTTAATTTTTATTTAAAATGTTCATAACTCAAAGCATGGCCCTTTGGTTTTTTTTTAATATTTTTATTCAAAAACTTTTTCAATTTAACGAAGTTGAACGTATAGTGGTGCCATGTCAAACTTTTGCTGAGTTTGATTTTATATGATTTTTTTAAATTTATGTAATTTCAATACTTTGCAAAATCCTAACCGTTTAGGAATAGTAATGAAAAAAATTAAATCAACATGCGATTCTACATCTAAAACTATGTTTAACATTTTATCCTAGCACTAACCGTTCTCGTGATATAATAACTATATCACTTTTCGTTATATGACATGGAAAGAACGAAGATTTCAATAGTCTTTTCCGCATCCATTTTATTATCATGCATATTCATAGAATTGTTGCGTCGTTCCTGCATATTTGATCGAAGAAGATAATTTTTTCTCAGTCGGATGCGATGCCGTCACACCTTTCCATTGCGTAAGGAAGTTTCTTGTGCTGCGCGTTATAGATGTTGTGCTAGGTGAGGTATTGCTGTGGGGATGACTTTTGTCTGCACCGGTATGTGGACATTCTCTTAATACCCTTACCCCCTAAAATTGTCTACGTGGTATGTGGGCAATTCCTAATACAAATTATACTTTTTTCACAATTATGAGCAAAAAGGAGGATAACGGTCTCTCATTTTCAATTTAGTAGAGTGAACGCCCATATAGAAATCAAAGATATAGTCCTACGACAAAGCTTAAACTACTGAAATTTTTGGACGTGGAACTACGTTTTTCATTAAGGGTGCCAAATCGGAAATTCTCTAAGATATGTTTAATATGATATACATTACAATCACTATGATACGATATACAATTTCGTTCACATTCATATGCATACATATTCGTGATACACGAATCAAAAAGCATTCGCTGTACGGACAATGAGCGAGGAGAGAGGAACTTCTGCGATTTAACAGATTGAGCCTCGCGCCGGTCCCTAGGGGCTGACGTTGAGCTTTTTGGGAGGAAAGCTGTGACTTACTGGGACTGACAGTTACAAAATAAGAAAATAAAAATACATATGGTTAGTTTTCGGATGAAAATTTCGAAATGCAAATTATGAATGAAAATATCTTTTCTATATCTGATATGTAATCTATATAAATAAAAATGATTTGGTGTCCGTTCCTCACGATTTAACTTCAGAACGGAGCAACGGTCAGTATCAGGTTTGATGCGTTTTAGTCTGCGTCAGGTTTATATGCCTTAAAAATTAAAACCATTCGGAAAGATGCAAATCTGGAAAGTAATTTTTTTAGCGAATTTTGTATATCTATATAAATAAAAATGATTTGGTGTCTGTAATAATTTCGTTGAGAACTTAAGTGTTAGAAATGATTCAAATCAAAATATCAATTGTAGGTGGGACGTAGTTCGCCGGGTCAGCTAGTATGATATATATTCAATTCAGTGTCGACGTATGGTGGCGATATCCGTTTATGGAAGCTTATTATTCTCTACCAGTTTACCAAAGGCAGTTTAAAATTGTTCAAATTTTAAATTAAAATGTTTACTACTGAAATAGATTACTAAATAACAAATAAATTACTAAATAACAAAAAAGTTATTTAAAAAATTTCAATGCATACTCAAATAATAACCGAAGTAGTGAACAAGCGGATTGAATAATATAATTCCGTATTCCTAAGTCGAAAAAGCGCTTGTGTCCTAGGAACAACCCCTCACTATTTTTCAATGTGAAATTAGTTTTTGTGTGTAGATGAAAAAGAGCCACATCTAGCCACATATGCGAGCTCCTTTTCGTATGATAATAGTGATACCCGATTTTTGAAATTAATCGTTCATCAACTAATCGAATACTTTTCAGCAGTTTGTTATTCGATATGATTAATCGTCCCAAATAATCGATTAATCGTCACACTGAGGGAATCAATTAGTTAGACTAATATTTCTCATTTGCTAGAAAGTTTCTGCCCGTTTTCAACATATTTGGTTTAAATAAGCCATCCGCGATTTGACACACCACTTCCCGTTTGGTGGTCATCGAAACAACATGGTTGCCGCAGAACGTCGAGCGGGAGAGGATTGTTTTCTTGTCGGGTGAAGGAGAAATATGGAATGAAGTTTCTTTCCACAAGGGCCCTTCTCAGGGCTAGAGGCGGAAACCAAAAATAGAACAGAATGAAAACACAGATGCACGTGAGCTAGCATTACACAACGAGCGGATATCATTCATGCCTAACTGTTTACACACACTGTTGCGCACAACTTCGATGTGACAACGCACCTATATCAAAACCCTATGTACCAACCGTAACGCACAGTGACGTAGCACAAGAATTAGAAAAGCTATTGTATGATAAAGGAAATCAGATAAAGGAAATTGAATAGCGCAAATTCAAAAAAGGCGCCAAAGAAAAGTCGCAGATAGAACAGAAGTGTCGTAGATAGAAGATAGAAGATATTGAAATAGAAATACGAAAATTGTGTTCAAAATAAGAGATATTAAGGTATTTCAGTGTACAGTACTAAAATATTTACATTCAAAAATACTTTCAATTCAGGCTTATCGAGGAGGGAAAAAGATATTGAAACGTATAACGAAATATCAGGAATTATCGAGAACCTACAAACGTAAGGATTGATTTATTTCGATAACTGTGAATTAATGTGAATATTTTGTAGGGAAATTTTAATACATTATCATCGCAATAAATATTAAAATTACGGAAGGCGTTTCGATTCGTTGCTGGAGCAACATTTTAAAATTTCCGTTTTTCGATATTTAATTTGAAAATGCCATGTGAAATTTCCTCACCTTCCCAGGAGCAAAGCTGTGCGCTGTGTAAGTCTCCTGACAATAGCAGAATGGTCTGCTGCGATGACTGCCAAAAATGGTATCATTTTACATGTGTAAATGTAGACCATAATATTGCCAATTATGATTGGAGCTGTCAGGAATGCCTGAAGGCCAAAATTCCCGCTCCTACGCAACTTTCGGCAATCGGTTCTACCCCCACAATTGTACCACATCGCCCTTTAACAATCGAAAGTCTACCTGTATCCTCACCGCTGACTACTACGGCAGCGTCGTTTCAACCAAATCTGCCTAGCGTTTCGATGGAACAAACGCAGCACACCGTCATGCCAGCTTCACTGCAGCCATCAACATCGCAAGCTTTATTCGTACCACAGTGCGCTCAATCACACCTTGCTATCTCGAGTACATCGCGAGCAAGTATAAACCAACACGCAGCGCAAAACGCAAATCTATCGTCGACAGAACTGCAAATCAAACTACTAGAGGAGGAATGGGCTCTTGAGCGAAATTTTTTACAAAAAAAGTACGAGGTATTGATTAATGCATCTACTAAGCAACCATTAAACATTGTAAATTCACCCACGGAGAGAGTGACCGCTGGTGGCGACACGTTTCCACATCCTACTTACCATTCATCTCCGTTACACTCCATCCGACCAACTGTACACGAACTTCATACAAATAACCAGCTACACGAAACTGGTGAGGCTACTCTGTTGAATATTAGCCAACTTGCGGCCAGACATGCTATCGCTAAAGAATTGCCAGTATTTAGTGGCAATCCTGAAGAGTGGCCACTTTTTATCGCAACATTTGAGAACACAACAAGATTGTGCGGCTATACACCGGAGGAAAATATAGTACGGCTGCAACGCTGTTTAAGAGGAAAAGCATTAGAAGCCGTCAGAAGCCAGCTGTTACATCACAACAACATGTGTTCTGTGTTGTCAACCCTGAAAATGCTATTCGGTCGACCAGAAATTATAATTCATTCTCTAGTACAAAAGGTTCACACGATTCCTGCTCCAAGAGCAGAGAAATTAAATTCAATAGTTGAATTCGCATTGGCGGTACGCAACCTGGTGGCAACGGTACAGGCGTGTAATATTGAAGAGCATCTCTACAACATAGCGCTCCTTCAAGGACTAGTAGACAGGCTACCACCGATGATCAAACTTACCTGGGCAACACACCGGCAAGCATTGCATAGAGTTACACTGTTAGAATTTAGCGAACGCAATAACGAAATATCAGGAATTATCGAGAACCTACAAACGTAAGGATTGATTTATTTCGATAACTGTGAATTAATGTGAATATTTTGTAGGGAAATTTTAATACATTATCATCGCAATAAATATTAAAATTACGGAAAGCGTTTCGATTCGTTGCTGGAGCAACACACACATAAACACACAGCTCGATACAAGGAGAGGAAGCCCTCTGTATCGAGATGGAAAATGAAAGGTGGGAAGATTTTTTGAATCTGTGATGTCACAGATTTTGTTTATGTATGTTACTTTTCCTATAATAGCTACATAGGAAAAGAGTTGTTATTAAAAGTAAAAATAAGCAAATGAAATGAACGAACTATTTTTTTTCCTAAATCAATGCTAGCGTCCAATATCATAAGAGCCCGACATATTAACAGAAACTGAAATTTCAGTATTTTTGAAGGTTCTAAACTTAATTTCAATTCAATTTACTTCTCGTTACGTCGACCAAAAACGTAAACGAACAAAGTCAGAGTTACACAATCTTTTGTTCCTTTGACGGATAAACATTTGACAGTGCATTGGAATAAAGGTTGCAAGTTTTTTCATGTAAAATAAACTTGAAAATTAAATTTAATTGACTCCGTATGACGTAGAATGAGACGCTTGCGTCTTAGTTTTAGACGACTGAAGTTTTCAGCACCCTAATTGTGAAAAAAGTAATTACAATTGCTGACAAAAGTCAAACTTCCATGAAGTTGCTCTAGAATCCAAATATAGTAGACATTAGAATACTGTTTCTGAAATCAAAGAAAAAAGTCACGGGAGGGTTGTTTAGGAGACACGACCGCACAGTTGACGTAGGATTCCGTTAGGCTATCTGTTGTTTTGGATATGTTTTGTTTGAAGAATTACATTGTTAAACTCTTCGATTATGATTTGATGGCCCGAGAAAAATTCCGTTGTTGTTAGGGTTGTTAGGTATTGGTTTCGACCAATCAGAACGAGGTATTTCCATTTGGAAAATTTTCGATTGTTTGATAGTTAGTTTATCTCGTAAATCCATCAGGAAATAACTGACCAATAATTTTGAGTAGATGAGCAACCGCATGTGTCGTCAATTTCGACCAATCAGAAGTGGTTATTTCCGTTAGGATAGGGGTTGAGCTTTTTCAATTGTTCGATAGCTAGCTACATGACATATATTATTTTATTCAATGTCAAAAATTGTTATGGAGTGCCGAAATCGATTGACGCAAAAGTCTCATCAATCCATCATTAAATGACTAAGCAATGAGCGTTTCAAATTGGACAATTTTCACGATGCGCTCAATATTCGATTTTTAATTTGTACCCCAATATGTTTCCGAAAGACGTAATTCTACGTCAAAAATAAACATTTTAGTTCGTGATATGTTCTGTTTTTATTTCATAATGCGAAAAAATATGATTTGGAGATCTGTAATTAGCTTCTGTATATCCTCTTTCAACGTTATTCGTTGACACATTCAAGTTTGTACCATTTGAGTATCTGACTGGTATGCCTGGTATGTAAACTTCCTATCTTCCTGGCTACTAACACAATCAAAGTTCAACGCATCCAAAAACGGTGAATCATCCCACCTTCTATTCTTCATTTCGCCTCTGTATCGAGGTGTGCTACGATAAAAAAAAGCAGCATACGAGATTTTTTTATGCTGGAGTATCCAGAATTTTGGAATATAGATATACACTGCATTTATTTAGATAAACGTATATTTCATGAAAGTATGCTTTCAAATTCCAGCAGGGTAACCTTACTGTTGCATGTTGTGGGGTTCGATCACATCTCAAGCGGAATATAGAAGCAAAAGGGTTCATAGTTTGGGATCGATATCTGAGTGGGAAGGAGTAAGTCTGATGCGAGTTGAACCAAATAAACGAGAAGTGCATCAGCTCGGCTCTACTCGACTTTTTCGAGACTACTGAAGTAATAAAAAATTAAATAGCTAAAATGATATTACAAAAATTCCAAAGTGATAAACAAGTGGATTGAATCATATAATTCCGTAGTTCTACCTCGAAAACTGCGGTCATGTCCTAGATACAACCCATTATAATTTTTTTCTCTAGGTTTGGATCGATTAATCGACGTAAATTATTCGTTCGTTTCGATTATTGCCCACAATTCAATCGACGAAAATAACATCGACCTAACATAGAACGACATTCCCGTCTTGCCTTCCATTGTCTATCGTTCGTTGATCGAAAATACGGAATGGTTAGCGAAACGAATCAGCATCACTGGTAGTTGCCTTTTCTTCAACGGTAAACCGTCATCTTATACAAAACAAATGGAACATACAACTGGTGAGTATGAAAACTATTTATGTTTTCCGTTTAGAATTTATTTATTTATATTTCAGTTATCTATCTATTATATATCGTTGCAAGCAGAAGAGAATCCGCTACAAGTCAATTCCAGCCTGCAAACACTATTCGAAAAATTTAGTCTCCTTCAGCGCCAGCGCCACAAGAAAATACGAAAGGTGAATTTTGGATTGATATGTTTCGGAGAAGGAGTATGTATATCACATTTTCATTATGCTCAAAAACATCCCCATCGAATTAATTCCAGGCTTGCAAGAAGTTGATTGGAGACCACAGTTTCTGACTCAACATGTTTCTCGGCCGTTAGCGAAGTCCGTAGATCATGACAAACAAGTTGGCAAACAAATGAACTCGTGTGCTACAATCGGTTCGACAACATACCGCCGCCTGGCTATTCGGTGAAACCGGCTGAGATTCCTGATTATTATAATTATATCAAATATCCGATGGATTTAAAAACGATGGGGGAAGGATTGAAAAATAGATGAGCAAGACCGTAAAAAATTGTCTATATTTTTTCATTCATTGCCGCTTGATACGCATGCTAGATATTACGTAGCATGAAGATTGTTCGTGGCAGATATTGCGCGTATTTTCTGGACTGTCGATCACCAGAATCTGAATATTATCGGTAGGCCAATAAATCACATGTTCCTCTGATGTATTATATTACAATTATTTAGGTGCGCGAACACGCGTTACTATCACACCAAGATGATGAAGATCTGCCTTTGGGATAAATGATGTTGGTGAGAGGACAAAGCTTACTCCCATCCGTGGCTTCGATGACTACACCTACCGATCCATGTGCAAGCTGATGCAAAGACCTTCGTGTTGTTTTGATATTGCCGAGGAACTGCTAAGACAACTAATTGTGAAAAGATTCTTACAAACTATGTTTGTGGATCGAACAGCAAACTCTACCGGAACGAGTGCCACATGAGGATAGAGAATTGTGGCTAACACATGTTCGTAGTGCCGATGCAGTATTGTCTGGCCACATTCTCCTTCGAGGTATGCTCAAGAATGGTTGAGTGTGCATGTATTTTTATTTCCGTTTTTGTTAATAATAAAATAACAAAAAATATATATAAATGTATTTTCCTTTTAATGCTTCATTCCTTCTCAATAACAAACCAAGGCAAACGATAGGCAGGCAGTGCTGGAAGCAGCGCTGCAAGCAAGTCGACGCTTGCACATGTTGGCAAAAAAATGGCCTCAAGTTGTTCGATGAATGCATTTAAAAGGTCGATAAATCGATTGCAAGATGGCAGCATTTGAGGTCGATTGTTGACATTTCATGGACCCAATCTTGGCAGGTAAAACGGAATGTGGGTGGTTACGCAGTATTAAATACAAAAACATTAAAAACAAATTTTGTTCGATTAATAATCGATTTCTGTAGGAAATATTGCATTAATCGATTAATCGAACGATTACCGGGGATCACTATATGTTAGCAGCAAAGCTCTAAAAAGTTGCATCTCTCGCATTTACGCTCATTCATAATACGATATGTTTACATATTTGTACGCATGTTTATTTACAATCATTTTTTTAACACAATGCACAATGCCTCTATCGTCGCGGATTTACGATACAAAATTGAAAAATCATTCCAGTTATTAACCAACTACAATTGGTTGATAAACTCGTACGTTTTAGTGAGTGTAATAATCGTTTCAACCAGTGGACACAATTCACTTCCTCAATTTGTTGTAGGACTTTTACGTGGACAATCACTGGAAACGTCTTCCACCATGCTGGCAATCGTTCTTCGACCAGTTGGAAATACAGAATCTCAAGGATTTACTAACGACCGACTCGCAACCATCCGAGGCAAACATTTGGCCTCTTTCGATTCTGGCGATTCGAGCATTTTTAAGAAGTTTTTGTCTGCCCAGGCAACTTTCATTGAATACACGTAAGTCAACGTCGGAACCTCCGACATCATTGAAGCAAGCTCTTCAGAAACTGTTCGATAAATCTGTGAAGCTCAAGAAACGGCACGAGATTGAAAAATTCAGCGAAGAGTGCTGGCGAACCGGAAGGAATACCGATGTTGAGTATCTCGTTGATATTGGCTCTGGTCAGGGAAATTTGGCACGCGCTTTGGCCTTTCAATATGGATTCAAGGTGTGCTGTATAGAACAGGACGAAAAGCTGGTGGAGACAGCGAGGTTATATCTCTATTATTTATATGCTAGGCCAAATGAATGATTTAATGTTTGCAGGTCCAAGGATGAGGTACTGTCTTCCCAGCTGAAGAAACAATTCAAAATCGAAGACGTCTCACGACCGATTCATCTGAGCAAGAAAGTTAATTTGGGAGAAATTGACACTGTCCAGTTCGTTGATATGATCAGAGATGCTTTCGATGTGGAAAAAGATGCCCCTTTTCGTTTCGGACTGATCGGGCTGCATCCTTGCGGTGATCTGGCAACCTACCTCATAAAATTGTTCCTCTCGTGTCCGGAAGCAAAATTCATCAAAGTTGTTTGCTGCTGTTACATGAAACTCACCACAAAAGACAAACATTGCCGAGATTATGGGTTTCCGCTGAGCGCATTCAGCAACAGCATTGGGCTCGAACTGAGCTACGAAGCACGAGAGATAGCATGCCATGCGATCGAGCAGTATCGCCTGAAACTGGACACGGATTACGAAGCGCTGAAAGTGCACGCTTTCCGGGCGGCACTTGAGAACATCATCGTTCGCACGCATCCCGAACTGAAACATTCCGGGTTGAAAAGTACGAAAGTTCACAACATGAGCTTCCAACAATACTGTGCCAGAGCAATCATGGGACTGGGAATCGAACTACCTCAGGGGGAGATGGAAGCGGAGGAAACCTACAGGAATTTGTCACTCTGGGAACGAGTGGTGAAGTTTTACACACTCAGACTGATGTTTGCTCCGTTAATTGAATCGATTATTCTCTACGATCGAAGACTTTTTCTGCTGGAACAAGGTGGGTGGAATTGCAATAACATTATATTCTGACAGAAACGTATTTTTTGTAATCGTTTTCCAGGAGTTTCTAGCGAAATCGACGTTATCTTCGAAGCCACAAGTTCCCCACGAAACCACGCCTTAACAGGTTGTAAATCAATCAACTGAACAGCAGGAGAGCGAAATAAAACAAAATGTTTTTAGCTATTCAGAAACTAAACATATTCGTCGTTGAACAGATGACAATTTTTCTAATGTTCCACTCATCAACTTCTTGAATGACAATTACGTTCCTGAGTAACTTTGCCGTCCCAGCGTAGACTGCTACTTGCGTCATTTATATTAGTACCGTAATGCTCTCCTATTCCAATCAGTGCCTAATTCCGTTCACTTGACATAAAATACTGTATTTAACACTAGCTAGCTGATTTCTTCTGATAAATTATGTTTGTGTATACTTGCAAAACTATAACTATTCGAACAATTAGCAAATAAGTACAATTGAGTCGTTTGCTTGAGAAACCCTATAAACGCCACTTTTATCAAAATAGACTTTTTGGAGTTTTTGATTTCTACATATACTTTTATCAGAAAATTTCAGAAAAAGATAGTTCTACGAACCCCTTTAAATCGGGGTTGCAAGTATTTGTTTGTTTGACAAACTCCATAGGTCCATGTTTCTAGTTATCACCATGGGGGTCTTCGTAGCTGTCCTCCGCTGTCCGGTGGTCTAACTGAATGGAAGAACAGAAGGGGAATACTCTTACGCCTAAATGGCTACGATGTAATGTACCCTATGCAATGGTATAGAAGGGAAACTCTTAAGCCTAAAACGGCTACTGTGTAATGTGCTATTTATAGATACGACAAACCATGTGACATGTACACGATTTAAATCCGGCTCTGTTACAGCTAAAATGCTAATGAGCCTAAATAAATAAACAAATGAGATGAAAAAAATATCACCACGGACAACGCTGCGATAGATATACGATTTCCTTCATCGTTTACGTCCGAGCCGTAAGAATAATGCGCTACTCAATTTAACAGGAATTAAGACCCGGAAACGGAAAGTAGGAGCCGATTGCACTCGCACATAGGTTTGCTTGATTGAAAATACAAGCGGGCAAGACTGATACTTGCAAAACTTGATCGATATCGAACGTTATCGGAAGAGAAATATCTCGGATGGATTAGGTAAACCATACAGGAAATACTTTTGGGTAAAACGTTCCGACATTACTCCAACGATTTGAGAGGGGAATCATCTCCCGGAAACCCCAAGCTAAGAACTGTAATTTACCTTGTTAGAAAACACATTTCGTCGTTCCTGTTAAAGTATTCCACTACACCACCGTAGAGAAAACTACGAGAAAACAACTACACTGAATTCTTTTTTTCAATTCAATCAGTTTCCTCACTCGAAAGACTCCAACGACATGGCGGTAGATTAAAGTAACATACGTGACGCCAACAGCAGTACTTATTGGCTTCTGAAATCGAAACCAGGTCAATGGAGTCTCCCAGCAAATCCTGAATAACCAGATGGAAAAAATCCGATCAAAATAAAGAAAATCGAGGACATCAGGAAGTTGAAAGAAACCCTGGATGAACATAGCCTAATCCAATGCAAGTAACAAGGTTCATTATATGAATTGTCCAATAAAACAATTTGAAGTTTGCCTGCCAATAAAATTTAATTCATTTAATGAATATACATTATTCACATGCTCCATAACACTTTTTTAGCAGCTGCCAAAAAAACTATTTCAAGTAGTACTTGACTGTTAAATCTGGCAATAGGGTAATAGCTGACGAAATCTGACAAAAGCGCAGATAGTAAGCGCGTCGGTTCCGAGCCGAAGGTTGGGAGGTTCGAAACCCGCCACTGTCTGACATATTTTTCGAGTTGAAAATTCGTTCGACAGCCCTTGAGCAAAAGCATATCTTTGTGCTTGCCGCACAATGCCTGATTGGATACTGGAAAGGCATAGTTAGCAATAAAGAACTGTGAAAGAGGCCCTTCCCTATTCCCCTCCCTCCTTCAATGCAGAGCATAACTTATAACCCATTGTAACTCGGTATGACTATTAAAACTGAATGAAGTTGAAGAAAAAATATTTTCTGGAGTTTTTTCATTGAAATATATATTTTTCTTTGCATAAATACCAATAACGCACAATAACGCAATACACAATAGCAATATTACAGAAACGCACACAGTTTGTTAGTACACGAGTTACGATTTTTCGAATGAGTATAGGAGTGTTAAAAATGCGATACCTGATTGTAAATGAGCCAACGCGTTTTCTATAATTCCGTTAATCAGTGTTCCTAATTCCAATAATCATATTGTAGTTATAAAGTTATAAACAGTAGATTAGACAATGTTTAATTATGTTGTAAGCAAGTTAGATGAGTTGAAATCAATAATCGGATGAATTACAGTAATAATAGGTCGCTTATTTATTGACAGCACAGCTTGTGAAGAAGATGCTTCATCCGGTTTGGCAATAAGATCTGAGCAATGAACAGCATCAGAATCTAATGGATACAATACACATCGCCGGAAACCATTGATCAATGCCGATTGTAGGTTAGCCACAGCTTGTCCTAAAATAGGTGTAATTTATTTCCTCGGAAGTTTTTGCATTTTCTACGGTTTCGGATACACATGATGCATCCTTCAATTGATATTTTATACGATTGTAATTTGATACGAATTTATATGCGACCTAGCATGTGCAAAAGCTATACGATTTAATGTTTGCTGGGTGATAACTATGATGCCCAGCAATCATTAAATCGTATAACTTTGCACATGATAAGTCACATATATATATCGTATCAAATCCCAATACCATAAAATATCAATCAAAATATGGATCGTATATATCTAAAATCGTATATAATGCAAATACACGATTTTGTATGTCATCGATGGATCATATATCGTTAAATACGGCTTTATATGCGTATAAAATATAACATATACTCCACTTTTGCGTGTATATGCCAGTTATATGCATCATCCAAATGTGTCTTGGATGTATGTATATCGCATCCAATTTTATCTATTCATACGATGTAATGTTTGTTGGGTGTTGACATCATCCGAGCACATATGAAGAGATAGGCGGTAGCAGTATCCGGGCCTAGTGTCACCCATCTGAGGGTGACATCAGGCCCGAACATACAGAAGAAATAAGGTAGTGTGAAACACATTATGTCATGTCAAGTGGACGGAATCATGCACTGTTTGGTACAAAGAAGCTTCACGGTACAATAGTTTTGAATTTTGCATGAATATATTTCGAAACAAAAATTAGGTGGACAAACGTAATGCACCAGGCAAACGTGTATGCCGTCCGATGCTAGCTAACCTCAAGGATAGTCTCCTATGTTTCAAAGTAACCGGGGTACACAGGTTTGCTTGCGAGAGGCCGCCGCTTCCGACGGCGGGTCGGCGACCGACTCGGATCGCGTCACCTACTTATCCTCGTTAAATGGGAACTTTACCCCCATTACATTGGCCTCATAATAAATTTCATAATAAAAAAAATAAATTTATAATAAAAACTGTGAATTCGTAGGAAAATAGAGTCAACATTACTTAGAATTTAGATCAACTTGAACGTGATTTTTCCACATCTTCTGTTTAGTCTGCTTGTATGTCAATCTCGTAAGCCTCTTTATCACAAATATAAGGCTTTCAAAATTTGTCGAGAGGCAAAGCGTTCCACGCACGTATCATCGTGTAAAATGATACGAGTTGATTTATGACCAATTAGAAGGCTATCTCTATCTCCTTCAGTTGAAGATGTTGATAGCCAACCTAAGTGATGGAAATTCTCCACCATCAATATCCGGAACAAATCTCGTTTTTCTGCATAAAAGGCAATGCGGCGAGTGATAATATAATCAAGGTAAAACTTAATATCTAATACACTCTTGTATGTATTTTCTTGGTAAATATTCGACTCATTTAAGTAAAAAATAATCACAGTGAGGTTCGTTTCTGGGGGTAAGATTTTCGGCATGTTATGTTAAACTTCTTCCTGCGCTTCCTCCCCCGCCTGGTTAAGATTGCGCAGCGAAATATTCTCACTATGGGTTGAGAATCGTTGCCTCCGGGCAGGCGATTTAAAGCATATTACCCGTGACACACAGATGATCAGCAGACTTATACCGATCAGACTAACCACGAAGGACACTGTCGTGAGGGTCCCGGCATACAGTGATTGCGATACCACAACTGATTCCACATTTGAAGACATTGCTGTTTGCTGTATCACTGTGGGGTCCGTTGCTTCGCCGCCGGCTGCGTTCTTCCGCGTGAACTTGTGGACCATAGTTGGGGACAATTCTGCGACGTAAATATTAACCCCGTCCACACTGACGGCCAGCTCGTGAGGGTTACTAAACGCTTCCTGGGGTGTAGATGGATAGAAGCGCCCCACTATGCGGTTGGTCGTCATTGACAAAATGTAGCCGTTGATAGGCTGCTGTGGGAATGTGAACTGTGGACCGTTTATCACGTAAAGCAAACCGCCATCCTTCGGAATGTACTTAACGCTAAACAATCGGCTTCCGACTTTTGGATTGGAATACATCGAATGGAATGTTCCGTTGCCAGCATGGAAACACTGAACTCTTCCCTGCTCTCGATCTGCCACACAAAGCAGATCCCTATCAGCGGCATACGTCAGGGAGTGTGGAATAGCAAAAAAGTTCTCCGGGACTATCCCCGATGGAAGGGAATATCTTCGGGTGATGTAGAATGAATTTTTTCCCCATTGCAGGATGGGTTGTCCGCTGGAGGAAAACTTCATCACCCGTCCATTGCAGTAGCCATCGGCCACGAAGAAATCCCCATTCTCAAGCACCGCAATCGAGGTGGGCTTACAGAAACTGTGTATGTCATTGCCGGGTTCGAATCGCCGGCCCAGCGTCAACACCGGTTTGGTAGTCGAAATCCGCAAATCAAATTTGAAAATCTGATGCAAAGCGACATCTGTTAGCCAATAGTTGTTATCCTTGTCGATGGTTAGGCCATGTGGCATGTAGAAGCTAGGAGAGGAAATTATCGTTATTATGTGTATCTCCGGGCCAGGATTCATCACACTTACAAGTTGGAACCCCATTCATCGAGAAGTACCCCACTTCCATTGTTTATCGTCAAAACCGTGGACTCCGGTATGGGTCCGTCAATGATGGGTAGGTAGCGATTCTCCTCATTGAAAGACCTCTCGTTCCAAACGTGTGATCCACGATGAAAGATGACCACATTTCCGCGCGGGTCGAATGACACAGCCGACACCGAACCCAGCGAACGGTTCAATGAGGGCCACTTCTGCGCATATTGGTATTCTACATACGAATCATAAAGTAAATAGTTTGTTTAGTGAATACAACTGAATAACTTTCGCTAAGCAATTACCATATTCATCGTTCCGTAGATCAACTCCGCTAGCGTTCGCTGCCTCGATCACTACCTGTAACGTAAAAGGTGCAACATTAAACCGTGCATTGATGAGAGCGAGAAGAAATACAAAATTTCACCCACCGGTTGCTCGAAGCTGGTAGCGTAGATTATTAGGGTAGCAAAAATTGTCCTCTGCCATCGTGTAAACATTTCAACACTCACATGTTATGCCACGTAAAATTCCACTCCTCGTCCACTGTGACAGGACAAATTCTTTGGACAGCTGGCACAATCCGTACATATATTGATAAGCTACGGGAGAAGCACCGTTATCATCGCAGTCATCGAACTGAAAACTGATGACAACTACGCGATCCCACTACACAGAAGACACTGACTGACTGAATGGGTCCCACGGGCACAGCTGAATGGGCCGCGATCGCGCATGTATGTGTTGTACGGAACACATGTCCGCTTTCTACCTGTTCTCTTATTACAGTGATGATACGATTTCTTCCACCCCGTTTTCGTTTGGCAGAACCGATATTCAACATGTTTGGTAGTTTGTTTGGAAGCAGACCATTATGGAAAAATTCTTTCCCATCGATGTTTTCTTCGATAAATTATGTTGATTGCCATGAATGTTGAACGATAATTCTTTGCCATTTTCATTTGAATGTGCCTTTCGGTAGATGGCTTTCTTAGCTGGTTCGTTCGGATCTCCTTTTGTAGAGTCGGTATATTAGTGATAACGTGGGGAATGTGTTCTAAGGCATCAAACGCCTGCTGGTTATAGGCGTAGATCAGAATGAGGATTCACATAGCCTAAAAAAACAGTCCAAGGTTCTTAAACGTCGAACACGCAAAAATACGGGCGCGAAAATTTTTTAAGGTATGAAAATATTTGTTTTATTCATAGTTAAATATAACAATACCTGCTTCAAATTGCAGGGTGACGTAAGACTATCGTTCATTTGGTGATCATTTGTTTTAGGTGCATCTGAATCAATTCTGAATGAATGAATAAATGAATATTTGGGGGACTTTGGGGGAAAACGAAAGCGTTACGTTGGAGGCACAAGGTTTTATGCATATAATATTGGATACGAAATTATTCTACTGATGGGGAAGAATAATATTCAGAAATTTTCCTGTTAATTGTACTTGATTGAAAAATCACAAAACGAAATGCAATTAATCGCAGTATTATATGAATAAAAAACATTAAAATAAACTGTTTCGCTTAAATGTAATTTTTAATTCCAAGGGGAACTGGCAGATTATGTTTCAACAACAATCACTTCTCGATAACCAGCAAACGAAAAGAGTTGCGCGCGTGTATGTGTGTGTGTGGCGCCTGCTGATACTCTCTTGGTCGCCCTTTCTTCTCCTCCTGATGGATCGGTTCTTCTGCGCTTCCTCACAGTTCGAAACATACTGAATGCGTTTCACCCCCAGAATATCGCTTAAGTATGCTTTTTGTCCGTGATTGAATCGAGAGAAGGTGTTCACTATGGCAATTTGGAAGATAAACTAGAGAATGAACTCTCTGAGTTTGAAACTTTCAGCGACTGAGCAATTTTTGATTGAAATTTTATGGTTTTGCGATGCGAAACATTTTTCGTTGTGCGCGCATCTAATTTTTTTTCCTTTATTGATTTAATTAGGCTCAAGTGGATAAAGAGCCACCATCAAGCAATACATTTTAAAACTATTTGAATATATTATAACTACATAATTATTAACTTAAGTCTAATTAGCTTAAACTACAGTGCAATATAAAAAAATATAATTTATTCCTTCGTTGCCTCGTCGGTTTTATCCTTGTCTGGAACAGTGCCTGTGGTGGGTCGTAACAACTACATCGCCAGTTGATGTAGCAACGGTATCCTTTGGTAGTGAGTGCCTCCTTGTTATGTTAATAGCACCTGTAATGATCTTATCTCAACGGGTACTAAGTTCTGCTTGTGTAATAGGAAAGGAATGGAGAATGGACAGTGGGAGTAGGAGATGTGACCTAAATAATAACATTAGCGCTTCTTAGGAAGACATATATGGGGAACATAAAATTAGGGTTGCGAGTAGCTAAGATATCGCGAACTGGCATGCGTGAGTGTACTCCTTGAGCCTCTAAATCGGCAACCAGTTTAATTCTTTCATTGCAAAATTCATTACATGACCTTGACTACAATTGCATAAATTGTTAGTAGCAAGACCTATGCGGAAGAGATGCGCATTTAGCGCGGAATGATTGGACATCAATCTGGACATAGTTCTAATAAAATTTCTGTCAAGATCTAACCCTTTAAATCAGGCCTTCGTTGAAACTTTGGGGATAATAGAGTATAGCCATCTTCCAAGGTCATCTCTGTTCCTTTGGTTTTGCTATACTTATACAGCCATTCCATGCCAAACCGATATAGTGGTTCTCAGATTTTCGTCAAAAGTGGTAATTTTGTTCTTTATCACAAAACATTAGACCCGTATTTTTTTATTTATTTTTTTAGGATGCCCATTTCCAATTTAGGGTGGTCCGAAAAATCACTTTTTCCCAAAAGTGACTTTTTTTTCAAATAATCATAATTTTTGAACCACTGAACGGATTTAGATGATCGACATATCAAATTGAAGCTAAACAGCCTTTTGTTAAAAAATAATGAACTTGGAGAAAAAGGGATTTTATTTTCGTAATCATTGCACAATGGTCCAAGAGATGCAATTAAGAAGAAATTAAAATTTAGAGCTCGACAGTTACTCTCTATGCAAAAACTGTCTTCGACAAAGTTGTTCATATGATAGAGCGCTTATTTTTATTTTATCAAAAATAGGGTGACCAAAATTTTCGACGAAATAAAATTATTAACTACATATTTCTATAACTTTATACAAACAATTTCATAATTCTATAGTTAGTAAGCTAGAAAACCGATTACTCGCGGTTGACTCGAGTTTAGAAGGGTGACTTTTTTTCAGGGCAAGGATGGGATATAAGTAGATTATAAAAATGTTGATGATCACACTTAAAAATCTTTATAGATAGAGCTAAACATAGTTCGACAATGTTGTAGCCCCCGGTTATTTGAGACATCTTTGTGGAACAAAGTTTTTTCCTATCTCTTGAAAAAACCGATATAACACCTTTTTTTCTAAATTGCGTTAGGGTCACCATATAAAAACTGACTTTTATATTTCAAATTCTACATACAAACTACTCATTCCATGAATCATTTGCTTGGTGCGTTAGTTTGCTGAATCAAACGTTGGTTCAAAGATGAGGAGGAATACTTGGTTGCTTTTGAATAATGTAGTTGTTGAACGTATGGGAATGTAATTTTATTTCCTCTTTCTATAAATTACTCTAGAGATAAAGCATCATGAGTTTAATAACCGATATCTCGCATACTCTTGTACTCTGCTCTGTCTTACTCGTTTGAATAGTGAGAAGTATTTAGTATAGGTCAACGTTAAAATCATTTTTTAAGAACCGTTTCTACAATTTTGATGAACAATAATATCTTCTATACCTCAGAATAAACCCGAATTTATCCATCTCATGATCAGTATAATCTGAGATACTTCCATATGGAATTCTTAAGTTTAATCCTCTTATCCTTCCCATTCTCGTGTAATTTGATATACGGGACATGATGTTTGATATAAGAAGAAGCATAATTTTCATATGAAACATCTGAGTTTCAAGGAATTTGCTAAAAGCAGAAAATGATTCAGATTTTCTTTAGACGGATATCAAAATTATGGAAAAAGAACTAGAGAATAATTTAAAAATTATTAATTTAAAAGCTTTGCAAATATAGATTCATTTTTTCCTTATTTGAAACTTAAAAATTCTTTCATTCAAAGTATGTCTTCAAAACAATATTGTTGAAAATATCAATTACGTAAAAACAAAAGATCAATGGCCTCATTCGATGTAACTATCGTCCTGATTCGGGTCTTGTCCACCAATTGCGAATGTTTGAATTACAAAAACCAGCTATGCAATGTTGAGAAAACATTACAGTTATTATTTTATATTCAAAATATCAACAAATCAATATTATGCATTAGCAATCATAATGATCGGGTTGAGGACCAGTGGCCTCCATTGCTATTAGATTGGGTTTCAACTCTCTGTTAGTCTAATCCTTAAAATAGAAACAAAAAAATTCTATTCATTTAGGACAACCGAAATTAGACTTTTCGCCATGTTTCTACGGGAGCTACATTCTTAGTCCTCAATTACATCCCATAGCGCATTTATCGAACTCAAATAAACAAATTTACGTCCTCTGGATACGTCAGGATTTCGTTCTAAAAATTCCACCAAGCGGGTAAATTTCTATTTGTTTATCTTTTTTTTTTGTTTATCTTAAAAAGCAAGACAAGATTCAAAATGTTAGCAGAAAAGCTAAATAAATCCGAAATTAAACTTTCTCCATTCCGCGTGACTAGCTTTCACCATCTAAAACACAAGTGACAAATATACCTGTTTTTTCCCATGACGTGACAGTATCGTGATATTCATAATAACACCGAGTTCATCAAAGTTGTCACGACGGATGAACTCTTCCGAATTGTACACACACGGTGGCAGCCGTAATAACGTTGTATACAATTCACTGCGTTTTCACCGTGAAGTGACGTTCGTGATCAGGCCCAATGAGTTTTTGGGTGAAAACCCATCAGTAACTTTGAGCAGGATTAAGATATTGACTAATTCTGCATCGCAAAATGTTGGTATTGATAAGCTTTAAAAGTCGTACGAAGACAATTTTGATGTAGAATTTCAAATATAAAAGTTAGATTAAAAATAACATTTTTCATTGTTACCCTAATGCAGCATACATAGAAAGCGCTAAAAACAACTTTGTTGGAGATATTTATTCTTTATACAAACTGTCTTCGACAAACTTGTTACATATGATAGAGCGCTTATTTTTATGTTATCAAAAATAGGGTGACCAAAATTGTCGATGAAATAAAAAATCTAACTTCTTTATCTTCATAGATAGAGATAAACATAGTTGGACAATGTTGTAGCCCCAGTTATTTTGAACAACTTTGTAGAACAAAACTTTTTTCTATCTTATGATGTAATCGATTGAGCGACGATTGACCATGAAAAAACGGGTTTTTTTGCTTTAACTTTTATATTTAAAATTATACATCACGTGTTCGTACGAATTTTAGAGCTTATCAAGACCGACATTTTGCGATGCAGAACTTGTTAATATCTTAATCCTACTGAAAGTTATTGATGGCTTTTAACCCAAAAACTCATGATTTCAATTTTCATTTACTCAAATACAAGAAATAGCATAGTTTTGGAAATCACACATCATGTATAGAGAAATATTTTTTTTCAAATGCTGCTATTAAACTTTGTTTATGTTTATGTTTGCCCCAGGAAAAGAGACAAACATTTGAAGAAAGCGTATTTTTTGGGAATAAATATCAATAACTTTTAGTGAAGTTGAGATATTGACAAGTTCTGCAACGAAAAATGTTTGTATTAGTAAGCTCTAAAAGTCCTCCGAAAACAGTTTGAATGTAGAAATTGAAATATAAAAGTTAAAGCGAAAAAAAAGTTTTTTTCATAGTGACCCTAACGCAACTTAGAAAAAAGGCGATAGAAAAAAAGAGATAGAAAAAAAACTATGTTCTCGATATATCTCGATATCAGAGATGCAATTTTTTGGTTTTTGAGATATGATTTGTCAAAGTTAAACAAATTTTCCCCCTTTTCCCACTACAAAAATTCATAACTTTTGAACTACTGAACCGATTCAAATGATCGACATATCAAATTGAAGCTAATGATTTAGTTTTCTTTGAAAAAATGTCACTTTTCCGAAAAATTAGGATTTTCGTTTCTGTAATTATTAATTGAATTGGTTTTTCATAGTTTTCACGGTTTAACATAGAGGGCGCTATATTTTTTATATTTTTTCTGGAAAGCTGAGAATTTTTTAACATATTATATCTCGATACCGAAGATGCTATTTTTCTCGTTTTTGATTTATTATTTAGCAAATTTAATATGTTTTAATTCTTCGTTCAATATTTCTATGTGACTAGACTAGACCTATGCGACTAGAATTCAGTCTTAACGCAAGTGTGATATTTTTTGACGTAGAACTACGTCTTTCAGGAAGGGTACCAAATCAGAAAACAGGTCACGTTTTTATGAAATAAAGTTAACGTTAATAACTATTTTCACTGTGAACGAATTCTCATGATTCGCATACCAATCGAATCAGAAATTCTTTAAGATTTGTTTGATATGCTATACATTGCAATTCGTTAATCTCCAAACGGTTTAAATTCATGAAAACTGGAAGAACTTCTTATTTTTCTTTTTTTCCCATACATTTGCTCTGTCGATTTGTGTGCTAACCCTACCCGTATTTCGAATGCTTATAACTCAAACATTTGTTAACAGATCGGAAAAATGTTTGCATCAATTGATAGGAAATATTTCTATGCGTCTATCACAATTAATAAAATGTTATTTTTCATGAGATGAACAATTGAATACCTGTAAAATGTCAAGCATTATCGAAACGCCCTAACTGTCAAGTTTTGATTGGCCCGATTTACAGTTTCCCCAACACAGACTTCAAAATCGATGTACCTGTGAAAACCAGTTTTGCATATATGCATGCAAGTCGGGGGTATTTTTGTTCCCACCAAGCTGTGTTTCCCTAACAGGGACTTCAAAATTCATGTGCCTGGGGGAATCCGCTTTGCAATTACATGCAAGTCCGGAGTATTTTTTGGTGTTTTTTTGGCTTGTCGTTGAGCAGGCCGGAATATGTTTCCCTAAAATGTATCTTTAAACTGAGAAGCCTGGGGAAATCTTAATTTCAGATACTAGAGGTGAATGAACTTTCGCGGTTCGAGAACTACGTAAACATGAAATGTGCAATAATTTCATAGGGAAATGTAAAATACAATGATCGTTTGACAATTCTTCCGTTGACATATTTCGGTATATCAAACGTAAAAGGACGTTCATCAAATTTATTTGTAACGAAGAATGTAATCTATTACTAAAATTTCGATGCATTTTAAAATAATATTCGAAGTGGTAAAAAAGTGGATTGCATAATGTAATTGCGTAGGTCTACGTCGATGTATACGGTTGTGTCCTAGATACAACCCCTTACATTTTTTTAAAAAAAAAGGTTGGTTTTTTGGCTGCTTGATAGTTCAAATGTTATGAATTTTCGAGAAAAAAGTCATTTTTGGATAAAAGAGGAAAAATGATTTTTCGGACCACCCTAAAATGAAAATGGGCTCCCTAACGAAAAAATGAAGAACGGGTTAATATTTTGTGATAAATTACAAAACTACCACTTCGCATAAAAATCTGAGAACCACTATATCGGTTAGACAAGGAATGGCTGAATTATTTTTATTCTAGAATTTAAAAAAAAAACGAGGGCAGTCCGATAAGTACTTAGCCTACAAAAAAAAACAAAAATTTTGGAAAAGTGGTGATTTATTTCTCAAAATAGTCTCCTTCCAGCTCGATACACTTGACCCAGCGATGCTCCAACTTCTTTAATCCATCTAAAAATACGTTTTCTCAAGTTCGGCAAAGTAGACCTCCGTGGCCTTCCCATTCGACTCAAATTTCTGCCCGACGAGTGACTTTTTCAAATTTGGAAACAAAAAAAAAAGACGCACGGTGCTCTGAGGAATACGGTGGATGGGGCAGCAGTTCGTAGTGCAATTCGACCAATTTGACCGTGGCGACGACGGAATTTCCATTTTTTTCATATTTCTAAAATCCACGAACACGTCCGCTTCCACACACGGTCAAAACAAAACTACGAGTCCGATTCGACTGAAATTTTGACAGTGGTCGTTTACGAGAATGTACTACACGATGCGTAATCTGTCTTGCGATACTGACACCATCGGGCGATGAGGCTAAGTACTATTTCGGACCGCCCTCGTATGTTTTTGATAAAAATGAGTTTTATTTTCTTTGATATTTTAATTTCAGTGTATTTTTTTAATTTGTTCGATTTGGAAATATCCTACATTTCAATCTTTGACCAAAATGTTGTTGGTCTTATAGTTTTTGAGTTAGAAAATTTTGTAAAAAAATATTAATAGAAATTTAGGCCCTCTCAAAAAATTGTCTAGATTTTTTTTATTTTTAGTGTGCAAAATTGCTTAAAAGACCAATATTTCTACGCCCACGAAGTATCACAGCAATCTGAAATGGTGCTGCCAATGGCTAATCGAGTTGGCATGAAATTCGTGATTAGTAGCTATTATGTTTATTGTAAGAGTATTGTTTCAATCTTTCTTCGTACAAGGTCCATAATCCTTTGTCCTGTTCCCACTTGTCTAGCTGCTAAATTGCATTTACGTTTGAAATTCTTCAGTTCAATTGAAGTTTCTTCCTATTTCTTCCTTTTTCTTCATTATGAGCTTCACAATTGGTCCGATTTATCTCACCTCACCTCATTTTGCTTAAGAAAATGTAGTAATCTCTTCCGCAGATACTGAATTTACTTTACCTTCGTGGCAACAGTATGTTTACCGGACCAGTGCCGAATGAATTAAAGAAGTCCAGTATCGTCGGTCTTGGGCAGCCGTTCTCCAGTCACCTCGAACACGGACGGCCCGTGCATCTGCCGGTCCATCCTTCCCAGCGACCTTAATGTTTTTCAGCTCATTGATCGCCGTTTAAATCTCGTTCTGTGTTGGTTGTTAGATGTAGCTGACGGAATACAGCATTCCTTGTTCATCTGCTCGATTCGAGACAAACGCTGTTTGAGCCGCTCCTAACCTGAAAAATAGATGCTGGTTAGCGTCCACATTATCATGGTTCGGGTTCGATTCCCGTTCTGGCCGGGGGACTTTACGTCAAAAAAGTTCTTCCGACTTGCACTGTGGTCACGCGTATTCTGAAACTTGCCACTCCAGAATACATTCATTTTTTCTCTATTATAGTGAATTTCAACACATTTCGACTAGTTCGTCACTTTTACTTCCATTTTTGGAAGAATGTCGGGAGTGAGAATTGAACTCGTGATCTCTGCGTGAGAGGTATGGATGTTACCACTACGCCAGATCGCCTCCCTCAAGACGTGTTACTCGGCATAGAAATCTCAACTAAGTATGTACTACTAATAAAAACTAGAAGTGGGTTACATCTTTGATATAACCGCAAGGTGGACAAAGGACTATCGTTGACTTAGCAATAAATAAGTAACAAGCATCCAAATGAAGTAATTATCATACGAGGGGCTTAGAATACAAGGGGTGTAAGTGACTTGATCGATTTCTCTTTATCGACTTTCTCTTTGGATTATAACTAAACCGTAAACACATTCCCAGCTCATTTCACAATGTGGACGATAGGTTAGAAACTCAATTATCAGTTTCTATAGCTAATCAGATTGGAACGTTTTTGTGCGCTGAGTTATTCACGAAATAAAAAGTTGATGAAGAGAAATCGATCAAATCACTCACACCCCTTGCATTCTAAGCCCCTCATACCACTTCGTTCAGTTGGAAAAGAATTATTAACGCTCAAAGGGCGAATCGATTCCTCCTCGGAAATACCCAGCGCAAATAGTACCCACTCCCCAAGCCCCGACAATTGGAATCATCGTTGATTCGGGGCAGGATTATTAACACTTCAGAAGGAATGGATTCCTCCTCGGAATTAAACAGTAAAAATAAGACCCCCTTTCCAACAATTCCAACTTCCCAATAACGACGATCGATTGCAGCATTCGTAAACAAATATTGTAACATAATATTCACTTCGATAATATCCACTACACCATATCATATCGTGTTCTTCACTATCAAATCCATTGTCAATGGCACCCATCGGTATCGAATTATCATCGATACCTCGGTTTTCGCTAAATGTTCCGTTAGGTCCGACTGCAGAGGAGAAATAGAATTGAAAAACGACAAACGGGAGAAAGAGATGTTTGGAGTTGAAAGGAGATTGGCAGAGAACTTCTGCATTTTATCTTTCGAATAATGTGATTATCATACCCAAAGGAGGAATCGAGTCCTCCGAGGAAATACCCATCGCAAATTAGAATCGACTATCGATTGCGACATTCGTACACAAATAATTTTATAACACAAATTTCATTAAAGTGATTTCTCCGATATGGTGAAATATCCACTATCATATATCTCGTATTTGTCGTTATCAAATCCATACTTAATGGTTCCCATCGGTATCGAATTCATCGACACCACGATTTTCGCTAAATGCTTCTTTCAGTTCGGCCTGCGAAAACTTTCCTGAACTCTAATCCATCAAATTTGGTGTCCCTTCTTCTTCTTGAATGGCGTTAACGTTCCTTGTGGAACTTTTGCCGTCTCAACGTATGCATTAACTAGCGTCAATTATTAATTAGTTGAGATTTTCTAAGCCAAATAACACGCCTTGAATGTATTCCGAGGGGCAAGCTCTAGAATACGCGTGATCACAGTGCAAGTCGAAGGAAATTTCTTTGACGAAAAAATCTCCCGGCCAGAACGGGAATCGAACCCGAACACCCGGCATGATAATGTGAGACGCTAACCACTCGGCCACGGGTGCACCTTTGGTGTCCCTTAAAAGGGCCGTTGATTATATGCTAAGGTACTAAGATAATAATAAGATAGCACACAAATTGGTATCTTCGAATAGGCATCTTGCAGTGCCATACCCGCGGAACTTTGGAAGCGCAAATCGGTTTTGAAGTCCTGGGCAATCCCACGAACTAAACGCTGCAAAGGTAGCTTGCGGATCAGTAATTTGGTCGACTTCTGATAGCGACGAATTTCACGCAAAGCGTCGGTTCCTGGTCGATAGAGATGTGGTTTCTTCACACCTCCTGCGGCTGGTGCGCTTTTCTGAGCTGCTTTCGTGGTTCCTTACCACCGGTAGATTTACGAGCTGTATGCTTGGTCCCAATGAAACGAGCCCTCGCGGTACGAGAGTAGAGGTAGAAATGAACGAAAGCAGGCAGGCAGGTAATGTATTATAGCCTTGAAAAAGGCCCTTGTCATAATTTACTTCACACCTGCACTCTCATTGCCTTGAGAAAGGCACTCGATCCCTCGCAGTCCAGCTCGTCCAGCAACGATGTTGCTCAGTCGGTGTCCACACAAAAAAATGGAACGGAAGCACTTTTTTTTCACTTAAATTCTTTTTATTTCTTAATTTGGTTTACATTATAATATAATACTACATTTCAAGTGATCAACCTAGGGTTCTACATCTTTAAGTTGGAACGAAAGCAAAGGAAACGTCATGTTTTATACCCATCCGTTCGGTTCAACTGCAGAAGAGAAATGGAATTGGAAAAAAAGACCATAATGCATAGGCGTCTGAGTGCGACCGTCCTCATCTCACATCGCCACGTCAACTGAATGGATTTCCAGAGCGTATGCGAGTTTATATACGGTTTCAATAATTTGTTTTATAAGCAATTTTAAAGCTATTAAAACAAGTTTTCGGGTCAACAATTAACAAACATATAACTCGTGGACATTTTGTCTTCCGAAAGAAAAGATTATCATACCACTCCCTTCAACCGGAAAAGAGGTATTAACGTTCAAAACCTTGCAATCCAGCGTCACTTTCTTGTTTTCGAAACTTTGAACTTACACGTAAAAGACGTAGTAAAAAATGACGCAAATAATACCTACGTTGAGAAGTCAAAAGTTCCAATGGGAACGTTAGTGGCATCCAAGAAAAACCTCATTGATCACATCCATACATATTTCGATATGATCAGTTCCTGAGTTGAACCAAAAATTCATAATGTGACTCTTCTATGCAATCAAAATTCTACAATTACTTCGATGTTAGTCAAATGGACCCAACAAACAATTCTTAGCTGTTATTAAACTAGTCAGTTGAATAATGGTCGAAGGGGGTCTTCGTAGCCTAATTGGTTGCGTGTCCGCTACTAAGCGAACGATCATGAGCTAATAACTCAGGGCCCCTCAACTGACCATCTTTGTGTGTTATTCTAGCGTCCACGTCCACGCAACAATCATCATGTGTCGGTAATCCCAGTCCCTTACCGCTCACATTACGATCTGCTGCATCGGTAATTGGTGCTAATTCTAACACAGCAATGGAAGCCTCATATCAGCAGTCCCGTTGTGAACAGTCCAACTGTGAACATTCGAACAATAGGAATATTCTAACGCCGAAAAAGGCGGCATGTGTTGTGTATCGATAGAAATGGAATACTCGGCATGTGTTGTGTATCGATAGAATTAGAATATTCTTAGGCCTAAACAGCTACTGTGTTATACATAAAAAAAAAAAACAAATGTTTATCGATGGATAGGAATCTTAAGCCTAAATAATATACAACAATAGTTATCTTAACATAAAAATGTATACGAATAAATTCGGCTCTGTGATAGCTGAATTGCTAAATGAGCCTAATAAACGGATGGGATAAAAAAAAAATAATGGTCGAACAATAGTATTGAGTGCCTAATATGACGATATGCTGGACTATAGGTTGTATAAAAGCTTATTCAAACCAAATTGAAGCTTTTGTTCAGCCATTTATATTTACCTGGATAATACGCCAGTGGAAAGTTTTGAGGGTGTTTTATTTGTTCAACAACTCATGAAAAAACTGAACAGACGCAATTTAAGCCTGAAATATATCTTTTATTCGACTATTTACACTCTGTCCTACCATCGCGAACCGATCATTAGTTGTAATAAAATTAATCAGTTTAATAATTGTCTTGTTTAATAATAGTATTGATATTCAATAAGACAATATGCTGAACTACACGTTGTATGAAAGTTTCTTCCGACCAAATTGAAGCTTTTGTTCAACCATCGATGTTTACCTGGGTAAAATGCCAGAGAAACGATTTGAAAACGCTTATTCAACTGCAAAGCAGCTTTTGTACAACACATGACGGACTACCATAATGAGCATTTGCTGCTAGTGTTTTTAGGCTCATGGTGGACTGCTTGGCATTACATTTTAAGTGTTCTAACGGAGCAAATGGTTTGATTAGGGCTCATCGATGCAAATGTCGTTAGTTGAATCTTGACCATTTTTAATTTATTTTTCAAAAGTTCATCTGATTCGGCTGTGTAATCTGCCCTTTTCGGAGGTATGTTTCTAAACAGACTGTACAATGCTCTCAAAAAGTCTTCCAAATTCTATTAGGTTTTTCTCAGCTCATCCTTAGAAATTAAAATCATGAACCGTATGGATTCCGCAGCTACCAATGTTGAGAATTTCGCAAGACGGATTTGATGTAAGTTCTTGAACCTCGAATAACTTGAATTACTTTCTTCAACATTGCAGGATTTTTTTGAAAAATAAAAATTTTAGAGCGCCAAGAAAAAACACTGAGCAAAAATATCCCGACTTTGTGAAGCAATTCAGCAATTGAAGCAATTGGCCACGTTAACCACGATGCACCGTGTGAAAGTTTCGATTCCAATTTTTCAATATTTAGCATCGCTTTAATAAATATTAGTATTTAGAAGTTTCCTAAAGTGTCGCTCGTACTGCGTTCATCTCGCTCAGAAGCGTTCGGTACTTGTCGTCAGAGTATTGGTTCTGCGGTATAAAGGATGTCATCATTTAAAAATAATCATGGCTTGCTTTTCCTATTATTGAAAAATGCAATTCCTTTAGATTTCAACACGTTACGCTTACCATATTATGCATCTAACCTATTTTCGTTCGTTTTTTCTGATATAAACACTCAACTGTCGTACTCCCGGCAGATAAATTTTCGATCAACACGTTATTGTTCTTTTTTCTCTACGTAAAACGTCAAACTTTCTCATTTAAGCTGATTAATTCGACTACCTAAACTACTCTCCAACTGTTCTCCCACTGAGCCGCAGCATCGCTCGCTCCGTTTCTCCGACTTTCCAAGTCAAAACTTAAACTACAACTAAAAAATAAGATCTAATAAAATCATCGAATGTAAGTAACAGTAGCGCGCTCCTATGGAACGTCGGGAAATTGATTCTAAAATATATATAAACGACAGAGAATAGATCATATTGCAACGAAATTGCAAAATTAACAGCTCGAGATTTTCAAGAGGACCGCTCTTGTATTGCAACGATACAGCTTACTCTATAAGTAATAGCCTAATCCGATGATAGTACTTTTTTTAAACGAGATCACAAAATTACGAATCATGGAATGTTTTCTGGAAAGAAAAGGGGCAAAGGGAAATTATATTCCAAAACCGTTGGAAGCCTTTCAGAGTGGTATTGCATTCATCGTAGCGATGGCTTCAGTAGATAAGATCAAATTGAGAGGGTTATAAGAGCTTCCCATGTGTCAACATGGGAGCGGAAGAGTTTCTACCCTAAAATAATATGGCAACCAAACCTACCGCAACCCTTATTCCGGAATCCGAGTATTGCAGTTCCCGTGGTACACTTTTATTACGCCCTCACAGTGGAAGTAGCTGTCGAATACATTACCGTAACCATTCTCCTTCCACCAGGTGCACAGCTGCCGATTCCAGACGCAATCCAACCGATAGATAAGACCCGGAAAATCGAATCCCAGCAGCGTGTAGAAATCCTGATCGCCCAGATGACCCTTGAAGGAATACTTCTCCACCATGCTTTTAACCGAATCCTGCTTTATGAGTTCCTCGTAATGCCGCGACTGGCGGATACGGTCCAACTGCAGCATTACGACGCCCGAATTCAGCCCCGGATAGCCGTGTTTCGTTTTCTTTGCCGTCCGACTGAAAAATCCTCCCACCGAGTTGTCCAGCATGGTCCTGTTCAAATAGTACGGCGTTCCAAAGAGAGAGTGTGGATTTTGCGCCCGATACTTGAACAAAATGTGCAAATAAACCGGAGTCAGTTCCGGTGCGAGACCGAACAACTGTTCCGAGTTGAAGTGATCGAACTGATCGAACAGTTCCTTCACCGAAGAGCGGAACACAACATCGCAGTCAATCAGGATGGCTCGTTTCATATTTACGTCTACGATCCGGTGGAGTCCGAGCGAGATTAGGAAGAGTGCATCACTATAATAGCTCCCTGAAATGACCCAACGTTTAATCATGATTGAATCTTCGAAATAACTTTCACAACTCACCCGATTTGTAGTTGAACAGCGGCAGCATGTTTTTAACAATATCGCTTATCTTCTCCGCGCAATCCTTCACATCGTACAGCGTGTAAAACACCACCTTCCGGTAGTGACTAATCTGTTCCCGTATCAGCTCTTCCGCCGAAAGCTCGCTCTGCTCATCGGTGATAACGTGCAGATGCATTGGAACGGTGGCATACTTCAGCAAACTTTTCAAAAACAGCTCAAATTTGCTTCTCAGAATCACATTCTGACTTTCCTTGGTGTAGATAATGAAGATATTATACTCGGTGGCATTATTCTCCTTCGGAATGTACTTCACGCGCTTCAGTTCGTTAAATCGAGCCATTGCTCTCGGGCCCCCCGCGACATGACCTGCAAATCGCAATTTCTCTCCCCCACCAACGGCCCCCGGAAGGGTGTTATCTAACGCCTCCGAATGGCTATGGGCCGGATCGTGCTTCTGAAAAATCATCAATATGTTGCGCCTGTTGAAGATACTGCTGTTGGCGTAAATGATCAGCAGAAATCCGCTGGCGATAATCAACACCAGCAGAATTTTGTTCATGCTCATGGGATGATCGATCTTTCGCTTCAGTTTGAGGATTCCTATTTTGCCTGCAGCCAGCGTTGTGCAAAAGAGCAAAAGTTGGGGGACAACAAAACCCAACACACACCTTAATCTAATTAGAATTGTAAAATTCTCACATCACATCGCTTTCAAAAATCTTATGTATTGAAAGTTGCATTTCGAAAGGCTCGGTGGAAACTTTTCTTCAAATATTGGCGTTGCACTTTCGGTTGTTTATAGTTCACTTGCAAGTGTTGTCATTTTCAGTCCATTTAATAACAAACATTCCTTTGCGGCTGCGTTTCTGTGGATACTTCAGTCGATTGTTTTGAAGATGTTTCTTGTGTACGAGGGGTGCACCATCGGGATCATTACGTAGCATCCACTGTCGGGAAAATGCACGAATTGGAATACCGTTGGTGTTCAGATTCTACACCCAGAAAACTGCTTACTAAAAAAAGCTACCAGATCTTTGGTAGTTGGTAGCAAGGCGCTTATAACAATGTATAATATATAGAGGCGCCTTGATTGGTAGCGGACACGCAACCTAATTGGTTGCGTGTCCGCTACTAAGGGTGCTCATACACTGTTTAACCGAAGCCAAATATTTGACTATTTTTGACAGATAACATTTGATGAACGTGTACTGGTCAAATATATTCGACACCAAACATAACGAGCAAATATTTAGTACATGTTTGCTTAAACTTTTTTTAGACCAATTTGTCAAACCATGTACTGACGTACGTTAAATATTTCAGTCAAATTTTTTGTATTTTTGATGTTTGGCAGTGTTTGCCACTGTAGATAATTGAAGAATGGCAAAGTGGCAAGTGGCAAATAAAACTGCCAAAAGCGATGCCAGATATTTTTTATTGTAATTTTTATTCATTCATTTTCAAATTAATGAAAATCTGTGTAATATGTATTTGCTATTTATATTGTTCAAGCCCCAACGAAAATAATTAATGCATTTTAGGCCTGAGATACATAAAACAAAGAGCAACACAGATCAATCTGTGCACCTGGCATTCATGCCCAAAAGTAAACATTAGTTCTACATTTCGCATTATGGCAGGAAGGTATGATTTTCTTTATAAGATTATATTCTAATTTGCGATTTATGTCTAGGTTTCATCACTGATATAATTTTTATGACCTACAATTGCTAGACCCAAAAGTGCACGAAAAATATGCGAGGAATATGAATCAACACGGTTCAAATCGTCCGACATTGTCCTCCGTGTTGCTGATATCAACTCGGTGATGCAAAACTCACTGCCGATTTCGAATTTGAAATTGGCCAACTGATTTGGTTGAAAAATCTGTTAATCAGGTTTGGAAAAGTTTTTGGATAATATTAAGGTGCCATCCTCACAAGGAGGAAGAACGTTTTCAGGAACGTATATATTTGATCTGCTCGAGAAGATTATCGTAAGTTTGCTTCTGTAATTTGGGAGTTTCATATTATTCAATGGATTTCTGTTTTTAGATAAAAAAAACCAACCGTAAAGTTTTAACCGATCTACTGGATAATATAATTTAATGCATTGCGGTGGTTTCCCGGAAGAGCTCGTTTACGCGTCATGAGGGTTCGCAAAACTTCGCGGAGTTTCTGGCAATAGTTTTTGCCGGTAAGGTTCCCAGTACCGACAATCGATCGTATATGTCACAAGGAGCACATTGATCTCGAGTTTGGTAATAGAAGCACAACGCCCGTGCCAAGTTCTGCATGGCTTCGAGTTTGCTCAATTTTCTTGGTTCGGATGATATTGGAGAGTTGCTGCCACTGATGAAAAGCTTCGAGGGAATCTTCGGCAGCTATTTCAAAAGAAACATTCGAGCGGTGCCAATGCCGATGCTGTTGCCCTTCACAGCAGCCCAGTCCGGAACGTAAATTTTTTTTTTTTATCTTCGCTTATTTTTCGTCGGCCTATTTCCGCCACTTTAGTGCCAATCACCGACATCAGGGAGGCGACTCCACCTGTTCCTACCTATCAGACTCAACAACTCATGAGCCGGGCCAACTTCTTTTACTTCCGCTCCGAAGGAAGACGTAACCAGAGATTTTTCGCCTCAGAAAATCCCAACGACGCCAGCTGGGTATGAACGTACATTTGTCGGAGAACGGTTTTCTGTGGGATGTGTTGCAGCTGGTACCCGATTGGACGACGTCCATGGCAACGCCAAAATGGCCGAGGCGCAAAAGAAGTTCATCAATGTGGCCGCCTTCAAGGTGGGCACAATCACCAGCTGGAAGAATCATGACAAACGTTCGGTTGTTATCAATTAAACGGGGGTTGGTAGGTGTATGTGTAGGTGTATATATGTAAATAGGTGTGCGATAGTTTTGTTTTTTTATTAGAATAATCATTTCTATTTTAAAGAACACAATTTAATAAAACTAATATAAATGATTTCAAAAATCGTTTCTTTGATATACGGTTAGTACAAAGTCTACAGAAACAGACAATATATATATTAAATATATATTTCACGGACTCATTCACGATTAACGATGTAATCAAAGTGTTCGGATAGGTTTTCAGGCAGACGAAAAGACGTTTTGACAGCAGCTTTTACACAGCTTCAAAGCTGAAAATATATTTGTACTTATTTGACGTTTTTATACTGATTACTGTACACTTACATTGTCGTGTTACTTTTTGATGTTCTACCTGTAACCTTACTGACTACCTGTATGCTACGATAAATCTGGTCGAACATAAACGGAAATAAATTCTTACTTGAATTCACTAGATCAACATTTCATCGATGTAGGTTCCATATTTACCTTTTTGCATACTTTAATTTAACTAAAGAATTAATAGAAATGGCAATGTACTAAATTTGAATTTGAAAACAGCCTAGCTGTAGCTACTAGCACGTTTTTTCGACTATGTTGTTGCTTGTCACTTTTGGAGTGAAGTTATCCGCTATGCTCCACTTTACATATGCGACATATGCGATGAAAACAGGGTTGTACGGAATTCACTTAACTGTCAGACGAAACTGCCCTGTGGTTTCGTAACACAAAGAAAATAATCGAAATATTCAAGTTCCATGCGAAAGATGTTCTTTCATATTATTGCCTACTCATTTCGTTGCTCTCGGGTCAGTTTCACGTAAAATCGCGTTTCGCGCTGTTTGATCCACTCGTTCATCCACATGCTGCATTTATGGAACCGTTTCTGTTTTTTTCCGATCTGTAGAGACGAATGAACTCTCTGAGTTTAAAGTCTCTTTAATTCAATACCGTTACCGTTTTTCTGATCTTCAAATATTATAGGTGCAGCGACCAGGACAAGTGCCATTCAGTGGCAGTAGCCATTTTCATCTATATGTTTTTTCTTTGCAAAATGAACGCACACAAAGTAGTGTCCAACTCGACAAACAGTGTACTATGTGATAACCGTGTTTGTCGTTCATTCCAAATAGTTGTATTTCGCCAAATAGTTTTATGCCAAAGTTTTACCAAAAACAAATAGGTGTAATTATGGTTGTAAAATGTTTTTGTCAAACATGAAATTTGTACTAAATTTTAACCAAATTTTTTCTGTCAAAAAGTGTCAAATATTTGACTTTCGGTCAAACAGTGTACGGCCACCTTTATACCTCTCATCAAATCCTGGTCTAAAAGAAACGTAATTTAGTGCAACATTATACAAAGAAATAAACGAAACGATGACGCTAACTTCGTGTCCTTGTATTCCCAGGAATAGGTAAACATCTCAAGAACTTGGTGAAACCTCATTTGTGGTTCAACAATGGGTGTTCCAATTCCTGATCCCTCAAACAAATACTTGGTTTCGGAAGAACCACAGGATGCGGCTGTAACCGTAACGTTGCCGAACTTTACTGATGCTGAGAGATCCAAGCAAATGCTTGACGGCTGGACGCCGCTCCATAGGGCTGCTAAAGAGGGCAATAACGAAACCTTGAGGCAAATGATCTCCGATGGCTTCGAGGTGAATTCGCTTACAAACAGACAGGAAACGGCTCTTCATATTGCCGCTCAGAATGGTCGAAGAGAAGCAGCAGTAATGCTGTTAGTAAATGGCGCTGAAATCATCAGGCAAAACGACAAGAAACGAACCCCGATTCATTTTGCGGTTGGAAATGGTCACACGGATGTAATCGAGTGTCTATTGAAAAAATCTGCCAAACTTGACTGCGCTGACAGTAGAGGATAGATCCCACTGCATCTAGCTGCCCGATTTGGTGAGAAGGAAGCGGTTGAGCAGTTACTTCGCAAGAATGCCGAGACTACCATTGATTTAATCGATTGCAAGGGGAGAACGCCGCTCTATTTTGCCGTGAAAAATAATCATATAGATGTTGTAGAAGAATTGATTGCTATAGGAGCCAATATCAGTTCTACTAAACACGTAGAATTATCTGCGATTCATGTCGCTTCCGAAAATGGCCACATCGAGATTGTGAAGTTATTAGTAGATATTGTAGAAAGAATGTTAATTACGGGAGCAGGCTCTATTAAAAATGAAGCATTGGCTGCGATTCGCGTCGCTTCAAGAAATGGCCACACCGACATTGTAAAATTATTGGTAGATGTTGTGGAAAAACAGGTATTTGTTTTGGAAGCAAATGCATTTGGAAGCCACGGACGGAAACCTTGACATTGTTGAGTATCTAGTTAGGAATAATATCAACGTTAACTGCCAAAATGTTGAGAACTGGACTCCACTTCACTTCGCTGTACGGAGCAATTATCTTGTCTTCTTCTTCTTTTTGGCTTTAAGAGGGTTTAAACTTTTCAGTTCATTCGCCTCTATTCAGCAATTATCTTGAAATTGTCCAACTACTGATACTTAACGAAGCGGACGTTAATGCGAAAGCGAAAGAATTATTAACACCACTTCATATCGCTGCAACGAATGGGAATTTGGAGATCATAAAGCATCTTATAAAGAGTGGGGCTAATGTCAATTGCAGGAATAGCCTTGTCTGGACCCCGGCCCATTTTGCAGCAACACATGGACATTTGGATGCTCTCAAGGAACTAGCCGGTGTGAATATAAAAAGTCTTGCGGCCAAACGAAAAAATGTACTGCACATGGCACTCGAAAATGAACATACAGAAGTTGCTGAATACTTGAGTACATTCCCGGATATTGTCAATTGTGAGGATTTAGACGGATAGACTCCAATTCACTTGGCTGCAAAACATGGTAACATAGATATGATGAAAAAATTGGTAACCAGCGGTTCGTGGAACGCCACGAGTGGAAAAACGGGAATGACGATGCTCCATCATGCCGCTGAAAATGGTCATTCGGAGCTGGTGAGGTTTTTGATGAAGGAATGGAAAGTTAAGTCTCCTAAAACATCGAAGGATTATTTCCTCTTCACTTGGCTGTGAAGAATGGTCATATAGATGTTATAAAACAATTAGTTGCTCATAAAGCAAATATAAATGAGAAAACCAAAGGTGGAGACACCGCTCTTCATATTGCAGCTGGATTGGGGAATTTGAAAATTGTCGAACATTTAATCGCACATTCTGCGCAAATCGATTGTTTAAACCAATGCCAACATTCCCCATTGCATACCGCTGTGCATCAAAATTAACTAGAAATTGTACTCGAACTAATAGCCAATAATGCTATTTTGAATTTTCCTGGCAGCTATAATGGTTCATCCCCTTTGGCCATTGTTGCGAGCAGGGGTTTTACAGAAATTGTGCAGTGTTTGAGTTCAGTAGGTGCAACACGTTAGAACTGTTAACTGTTAACTAAAAATGTAGAAAGTGAGGGTGGGAGAGAGAAATATAAAAATTGTTGAGACAATCACACCTGTGTATCATTTGATCGGCGTTCAGTCAGAGCAGACTAAGTAACCCAATAATAAAAAAATTAGTTAAAAGTAGCAAACAAACAAGAATTTCTTATCCTACATTCTACTTTTATCAGATGACGCTAATGTTGCAAATAACCAGGCTTATGGTATAAATTCACCCCTTAGAAGGGGTGACAATGGGTCGAAGTAATGCATATGGTTTTCTTTTAAGAATTATGTTCGGAAATCAATTTCTCAATGATTTGAAAATAATTTGACAACATGAAAGTGTCTTGAATGATTATTTGAGTTAAGAAAATAGAGTCAATTCACCTAGAAGTGTGATGGAAATGATTATATTAGTAGAATTTTCTTCATTCTATCGTCGACAATGTCTTCTGTTATTGTCGCCCTAGGGGCTTTTCGTAGCCTAATTGGTTGCGTGTCCGCTACTAAGCGAACAATCATGAGCTCACAACTCAGGGCCCTCAACTGACCATCTTTGTGTGTTATTCTAGCTACTATGTGAATGCAACAATCATCATGTTATGGTGATCCCAGCCTGTGACTCCGCATACGATCTGCTGCATCGGTAATTGGTGCTGCTTGTAACACAACAATGGAAGCCTCATATCAACAGTCCCGCTGTGTATATAGTCCAACTGTGAACATTCGAACAATAGGTTGTGTATCGATATAATAGGAATACTCTTACGCCTAAATGGCTAATGTGTAATAGATAAAAAAAAGTGTATCTATAATATAGGAATACTGTTACGCCTAAAAATGGCTACTGTGTGATACACAACATGAGAAAAAATGTACAGGATAAATTCGGCTCTGTTACTATCTCTCGTTTCAAATTGAGGAATTCGTCGATTCCTCTGTCCTCTTTTCTTTTCTGGTGAACTTGGAACATGTGAGATGCTCTTAAGTAGCGGCTTCATAGTAATCGGATAAATGCCACATTTCTTGAATCCCGAAACAAAGTTGCTCTTTTGATTGTCCTTTTAGTGGCTTCAGCAATCCTGGAAAATGCGACTTTTTCAATGTTGTCGCCAAGGAAACGTTTTTCTGCTTATACGTGCGAAGAATTTGCCTCCAATTCCACTTCATAGGTCTGACCACGGCCGGTGTGACAAGTGTAGAATTTGGAGAATTGATACTAATTGTGAGTGTATTGGTGTATTTTTGCAATTTAGTTGTATATGTTCAATTTTATACTTGATCCATCGTCACCCTCACTTAGCATTAATGAGAGATTATTTCGAAAATGTTTAAATTCCCATGTAAAAACGTATTTGATGTTCAAAAACAACAATGATTCATCTAGACAAGACAGAAAAGAATCGTTCTATGATATATTTAAAGTGAATTCGTTTTTCTTCAGTTTCAACCCTAGTGCCACACTAACTGCTGTCAAAACGTTGTTTTATTCACAAATATAAACAAATCAGGCTATATAACGCACACCAACAAACCACCGCATTCGTGAAACTGAAAACGGTTTTCTATTACAGAGTCAGTTTGGCACTAACTCAGTTTTAAAAACGAATTCGCTAATACTAAGCAACATGTAAAAAGGGTCTATCTTCTTTGATCGATTCTCTTCATCTACATTCTCTTTCATTAATACCTCATCGTTAAAAGCATTTCCTAATGTATTCGACGATAAGAAGTGTAAGGGTGGGTTTAGACTAGGGATATATTCATGTGAAGAAATATGATGAGATTTATAGAAATCGCATCAACCGTTTACACTAGCGTGAACTTCTATAATGAATATATTCATATCTTCGGTGAATTTATTCACCTGAAGTAGACTTGCATCCAACTTTAGTGATTTCTCACCAGTGAGAAATTCACAAGCGTTTACATATGCTGAATTTATTCATGTTATATATACCTCGAATAAGTGTATCATATTTATTCTCACCCGTATACACCTATTTTCACGTGAATAAATCCATCTATAGCTAAAGATCTCCCTAATGTAAACCCGCCATAAGAGATAATTTCGTTAATCAAACTACGTGGCAAAAATGGAGCAAAATCTGTCTGAAAGGCCGTGATTATCGAAAGAGAAAGTCGCTGAAGAAAATCGATCAAAGAAGATAGATCCTTTTGATATGTTGCTCTAGAATAGTCTGATTTGTTTATATCTAGAGCAACATGCCAAAAGGATCTATCTTCTTTGATCGATTTTCTTCAGCGACTTTCTCTTTCGATAATCACGGCCTTTCAGACAGATTTTGCTCCAATTTTGCTATGTAGTTTGATGAACGAGATTACTTCTTACACTTCTTATCGTCGAATACATTAGGAAATGCTTTTACCGATGAGGTAATAATGAAAGAGAATGTAGATGAAGAGAATTGATCAAAGAAGATAGACAAATGTACAGTGTCGACGTCTGGTGGCGATATTAGTGCTTGGGAGGTAAATTTTTCTCTATTTGATCAGAAGGGCTAAGTGCCCTGACACTCACTTAACCATTTGTCGATGCATTTCCTGTTTGTTCCAGAAATAATGACTATTATTAAAATCTCTGAAAGAGCATTTTATATTGCAAGGTAACAGAACCTGACGAAATATCAACAAACTACGAATAACCCTTAGTTTACTCCAAGATTTTAATGTGGGAGCGAAATTCGACATTGGCGAATTTTGATACGTACATACATAGCAAAAGTGAAATGTTTTGGGGACGTTTTTTTTCTAACGTCGGCGAAACAGTTTTGCTAGTGAAGCTGGCCGAATGAAATCCGCATAATTATGATCCGCTAGTGCTGGTGATGAATATAACGGTAAAGCAATCTGCGCTTCGTGTTGATGGTGGACGTAATTTTCTAAGTCAACTACCGGCTTAATTGTGGAGAAGGCATTACGGTATCTCACGAGGTTTCTTTTCCGGTTGAAATGTAACGATGTATTTCTATCAAAATTGTATAGTCGCAAGTGCACTGAAGAGAAATCAGATGTATGCGATGCAATCCCTCGACGCCAGACCCTAAAGTGCAATCCACAGCTCTTCTACAAATATTAGGATGTCAAAAAAGTCCTGCGGTATTCTTTTTGAATTTTCATTTGTTCATAAAATTAGTTACAATCCTCTGTTTTAAGTCAAATATGCGCCGTTTTGTTCGATGACTGGTTCCCAACGAGATGCCAACTTCATAATACCCCTGTTATAGAAGCTCGCTTCCTTATTGGCAAAAAACTCGGATAGCCAATTTTCACAGGCCTCTTTTGTGGCTAACTTCTGATTACCTAGCTCGTTCGCCATGGACAAAAACAGGTGGTAGTCACTTGGTGCAAGGTCCGGACTATACGGCGGATGCAAAAGAACCTCCCATCCGAGCTCCCGGAGCTTCTGGCGCGTCACCAAAGAAGTGTGTGGCATGGCGTTGTCCTGATGGAAGACAATGCGGCCTCTGTTTATCAAAGATGGCCTCTTCTTCATTAGTGCTACCTTCAAGCGGTCCAGTTGTTGGCAGTACAGGTCCGAATTGAGCGTTTGGCCATAGGGAAGCAGCTCATAATAGATTATTCCTTAACAATCCCACCAAACACACAGCAGAATCTTCCTGGCCGTTAATGAGGGCTTGGCCACCGTCTGAGCCGCTTTAGCGGGCTTCGACCACGACCGTTTGCGCTTCACGTTGTCGTAAGTGACCCACTTTTCATCGCCAGTCACCATCCGCTTCAGAAACGGGTCAATTTTGTTGCGATTCAGCAGAGATTCACATGCGTCGATACGGTCAAAGATGTTTTTTTGCGTCAACGTGTGTGGCACCCAGACATCGAGCTTCTTTGTGAATCCAAGCTTCTTCAAATGGTTAATAACGGTTTGATGACTTATCCCCAGCTTTTGGCCGATGCTACGGCTGCTACTATGCCGGTCTTTCTCGGCTAATTCAGCGATTTTGTCGCAATTTTCGACGACAGGCCTTCCGGAGCGTGGCGCATCTTCGACGACCTCTACACCAGAACGAAAACGTTGAAACCATCGTTATGCGGTGGAAATGGAAAATGTATCGGTTCCATAAACTGCACAAATTTTATTGGCAGCTTGAGATGCATTTTTGCCTTTGTCATAGTAGTACTGTAAAATATGTCGGATTTTCTCTTTATTTTGCTCCATATTTGCGACACTATAACTCACGAACGACTTAACCAAACAAAACCCTGTCAAGGACTATATTATAGTGCGCAAAAATACCTTTCCAACAAGCTATAGTAATGACTCGATACAATGAATACAACTAGAACTACGCGCTTACAACGACACCTCGCGGAAATACCGCAGGACTTTTTTGACAGCCTAATAGAATCGAACATGCTCCGCCAACGGATTGGATGATAGTTTTTGCAGTACAAGGACAGCACACCAGTTCGATTTAAGACAGCAGAGTGTAGGCAACAGCAGCAAATTTGAAGCAGAATTTAAGAAGAAATTTAAGTGCTTGTATAATTTATAACTCTGTATAATTTCATGTATATTTCTATAGTATTAAGTAAAATACAATGTACATAGTTACAGTTTAAGCGTGTGTTGTGTTTTGTCTCCGAAGAAACGAGTCCCTCAATCTGCCACAGTGATGTAAAGTTCCATGCGAATGGAAAATCCCCGCTGCATCACTGCAATGAAGGCAGCCTGCATCGCGCCCACGGTGGAAATTTGGTTTCTCTTTTGGTCTGTAAGTTTCTGAGGGTATACGATAAAAGCTTACGCGAACATTTTCACTCGTATTCGGGCAGCCTTTCACTGAGTAACGCATTTTTAATGTTCACTTTCCCTGATATAATATTTTTCCGAACGAAATAACAACAAACGATGTCACAGTCACGTAAATGTTTACTCCTGCGATTTGAAAACATTCGATTAAAAGTGGAATGAAGAGTTGCCAGATGATTTTTTAAAAAAGTCTGATCGACTTTGTTTACAGAATTTATCGAAATCAGCCAATCAGAAATCAGAGCGACTGACAGAAATTTGGTCCGTAAAGACCCGCTATTATCTGATCTTAGCTAAAAATGCTTTCATTAATAAAATTTATTTGCGCCTTTCACGAATGTTTTCCGTGTTGCAACAGCTGTGTGTACACGTAGCTTAATTTCGCTTACTTGTCATTTTATCGGTACAAAAAAGATGACAAAACATCTTGCCGCACTGCTGTATGTCATCGTGATGTGATGACATTCGCTCTGACAAAGGCAAATACGAAAACATCCACTTAGCTGTGGAAGGACATTAAGTACGGAGGAAAACTCGTAATCGCGTAGTCAGCAGTAGAGCGATCCACATCGATTCGCGGGCGAGAAAATAAAGTTTTCCTATGTTTATTCTATTTCTCCGTGAAGAAAAAGTGCTTATTGTGTAGAAAATTTCCCAACAAAGCAACTGTTTGGGTGTTTGTGGTAATCTGCGAGTGGAAAATAAAAACGTCGCTGCACTTTTCATGTGGATAGTGCAGCAATCGAGTGAAGTGATTGTGAAAATTTCAGAACATTTTTTTTGCCTTCACAAAGACAAGGCCAATCGCAGCAAGCAAACAAGAAAAATAAGTTGCAAATTTATTTCGTCGCGTACGGTGGTGGCCTGCTGCGCCTGTGGGGACTGCTGTTATTCAGTGGTAGTCAGGTGTGGGACGCAGCGGTGGATCGGAACGGATGTGGAACGGGTTGGAAACCTAGGCAAGAGGAGCATTGTGTACCAGCGCTCATAAGAAAGGACACGTAAGTCGGAATCGGAGAGACGATAGTTAGAAAAAATGTAAACATGGGGATTTTTGTAAGTTTATGTGCAATTCTGACGATTTGCAATGGAACCAATCTAACGCAATGTATCAAGGGTAAACGCTATTTGGACGTTTCGTTACACTACAGCATCGCAATGCTTTTTTTGCGCACCTGCTGTGTGCTGCATGGACAACCAAAATATTCGACAACCGTTCGGACTTTCTCTATTTGGTGTTTACATTTTCTCCCGAAGGTGCGAAGGTTTTGTTTTTTGGGAAAGTAGATCTTTATCGGACATGGTTTCATATCCATCGCCGCGCTCCAGTGGTGAGTAAAATGTTTCCACCCAGTGCTGCTGAAACAGGCCACATCGCAAAGATGGAAAAATAACTGTATTGCAAATGCGTATATATAACTAGCTAAAACTGTCAGTGGAATCGAAAGCAAAGCGCTATAGCAGCGGTAGCGCGGTGAAAAACGGTGACCGATGCCATATTGGGGTCAAATTGCTCAATTCCGCTCGTTATCGCACTTGCGAGTCCTATTGTTTTTGTATGCTATTTTTTTTTTGCACTAGCCGCCACCCCCGCGGATCATGTAAGCAGTGCACTTTCGTATCTCGCTCTCTTGACGGATCGCTGTGCGAGGGCACAAGTGTTGCTAGATTGATGGGATCGCTCCGTATTTGTTCCTTTTCCATGGTTTGGAATAGCACCACTTGAAGCAGGCTATCGCGGAGTGACCTTGGAAAACTGGTTTCTAGCAAGAGGACATGTTTTATATTGCATTCATAATTACTTTTTCGATATAAATAACTATCGCAGCAGCCGCTGAAGGAGAAAACAACAACAACAAACAACGGTGCCGCAGAAAAAAACATTGGAAGGTCAAATCTCGGAATTTTTTGGCTTTTTGCATACGCGCGCCGGCTTATGTTTGACGGCACGCTGTTATTGGAATAATGTGTGGAATTTCGGGAATGGAATGAGCGAGCAGATTCGTATTATTGCTAGACAGAACTAGTCGGGCCAGGACTATAATGTTTTAGCGTTGGTTGGGTTAGCTAATGTTTACGCGTACTACGCGCAGAACACAAGGATGATGGGTTTGCTTATGCTGCTCTGGAGTCTGGAGTGGAGGGCTGTCGAAGTGCCTCGAGATTAGGAATCTGCGCCACAACGGACCATGATGTGGCGAATAATGTAAATTGAACGGAGTGTATGGAATAACAGTAATCAGCTACTGCTTTAGATTTTTGAACGGATGAAGGAATGATGATTTATCGGTGCAGTGAACAGCAACGTTCCACGATGAACGAAGCCTCTCAAATGCATGAAACCACTCAGGAGCTATTAGGATCTCAACTTAGTTCGGGCCCGAAAAGGCTAAGAAGAAATGATACACATTAAACGCGAAAGTTCTACCGGAAACTGAATGCATCCCGAAAAGGCTTGATCTCCTACTGATCAGAATTTTTACCTTGCAGCAGATCATCCAGAAATGCCTCAGCAATAGATCTCTCCTGAAGGAGGACGTAGAAAAGGCGGCCGGGTTGTGAGGCTGTTACGCTAACCACACAACCAGAGATGCCAACTTTTCTGATTTTTCAGGATTTCCCAGATTTTTCAGCACGCTCCCGAACACTCAATTTATTTTTTGTACTCTTTACATTATCTTATATATATATATATATAAATGGATTTCTGTGTGTCTGTCTGTCTGATTCTAATGGACTCGAAAAGTACTGAACCGATCAACATGAAAATTGGTATGTAGGGGTGGCCATACAAATGAAACACAAATTTCTGCATAACTCGAGAATGAATCAAGCAAATGAAACCAAATTTGGCATGTGGAAATTTTAGGGTGCAATAAATGTGTTTAAGGTGGTTAGACACTCCACCCCCTCTTTAAGGAGGGGGCTGCCATACAAATGAAACACAAATTTCTGCATAACTCGAGAAATAATCAAGCAAACAAATTCAACTTTGGCATGTGGAGGTTTTAGGGTGTAATAAATATTTTTACGGTGTTTAGACACTCCACCCCCCCTCTTTAAGGGGGGCTGTCATACAAAAGAAACACAAATTTTTGCATAACTCGAGAATGTATCAAGCAAACGAAACCAAAATAGGTATATGGAGGTTTTAGGGTGCAATAAATGTTTTCACGGTGGTTAGACACTCCACCCCCCTCTCTAAGGAGGGGCTGCCATACAAATGAAACACAAATGTCTGCATTACTCGAGAATTACTCGAAAATATGAGCTGTATTTCACATGTATGGCTCGCAGTAGTTTTCGACGAGGAAGCAAACATGTGCTGGGAAAATGATGTTTTTGTTTTCCCAAAAATCGACATTAACTTTTCGGACAACCCAATATGAGCTATCCTGATTTATCCTGATTTTTATTTTCGTTCTGCCTGATTTTTTAAAATTATAGTTGGCAACCCCGCACACAACCATTGGTGCCGTCCACGTGACACATTGTCGGCAGAACATTAGAGAATTAACCCTAATTAAAATCGTCTACAGACGACATCCGCGCGACGAGCTGTGTGTACGAGCGTCGTCTTTAGACGATATGAAATTCATACTGCTCTTCGATCACACCAGCGCGATGTGCATACTTTTCGGCGCAATGCTCCGTACAGGGGTAGCACTAGGGTTAATGAATAATGAAAGAATTGGAACAGAATACGAACTGGCTTCCCCGGATCCGAGCACACAAGGGCCCAAATAGAGAGAAAGAAGGAATGAAAAAGAGAACGAGAGAGAGAAAAGAGAATGAAAGAGAGAGGAAGAGAAAAAGAGATAGAGAGAGAAAAAGAGAAAGAGAGAGAAAAAGAGAAAAAATGAGATAGAAAGAGAAAATAAGAAAGAGAGAAAAAAATGAAAGAGAGGGAGAGAAAATGAGAAAGAGAGAGGGAAAATGAGAAATAGATAGAGAAACTGAGACAAAAAAAGGGAAAAAGATTAGGAAGCGAGAGAAAAAATGAGAACGAGAGAGAAAAAAAACCGAACAAGAGAGAAAAAAAAACAGAACAAGAGAAAAAATGAGAACAAGAGAAAAAATGAGAACGAGAGAAAATGAGAAAGAGAGAGAGAGAGGGAGAAAATGAGAGAAAGAAAATGAGAAAGAGAGAGAGAGTGGGAGAAAATGAGAAAGAGAGAGAGTGGGAGAAAATGAGAAAGAGAGAGAGTGGGAGAAAATGAGAAAGAGAGAGTGGGAGAAAATGAGGAAGAGAGAGTGGGAGAAAATGAGAAAGAGAGAGAGTGAGAGAAAATGAGAAGAGAGAGAGAAAATGAGAAAGAGAGAGAGTGTGAGAGAAAATGAGAAGAGAGAGAGAGAAAATGAGAAAGAGGGAGATAGAAAATGAAAAAGAGGGAGATAGAAAATGAGAAAGAGGGAGATAGAAAATGAGACAGAGAGAGTGAAAATGAGTAAATGAGAGAGAGAGAGAGAAACGGATGGCCTCCAGAGTTGCCATAATAAATCTGTGTTTCTGGTCTCAAAAAATCTTTTTATCTGAGTTTTTTTCAGAAACTCTGTATTAACCCTATGCGGTGGTTTGTCTGTTCTCAGCCACCACAGCAAAAAAGTATACTAATATTTAATTTATGCAACAATGTTGTATCAGTTCACACTTTTTCTGAACGAATTTTAATGTCTTGTGAACTTATTCACGAACCAAAAAGGTGCTACTATGAATAATAGATAACCGTACTCAATATAAACAAAATTTGTCATCCATGCTTCAGGAAAAGATTAATGGAAAACTCCATGTATTGCGGCACTGTGTAGATGTAAAGAACATTGTTATGTATGTTCAAACAGAAAAATAAAAGGCGAAAGACGCCAAACTAGTTTTTTTTGCGATATATGCGAAAAATATTACACGAAGAAGAATTATAGCAAATATTTTTCAAACATAAACATAAAAACATTATTTACTAATAATTTTAGCTCTAGTATCAATGATTGGCATATCCACGTAAAAAATCGTATTCACTGTGCTTTAGTAAACAGCCGATGGCGCATACTTTTGCAATATTTCAAATCATATAAATAATATTGACTTCTTCATGATTTACAGTAGTTTTATGGTATATTTTTACGGATTCACATGTTTTAAAGGAATATAAAATCCACCTTCTATTGGTGTCGATGCATCCCTTACTTGAGCTAACGTTTAATCAATCATCAGATGATTATTTGGCACGTATTCAGATCTTTTCTGGATTATAAAACTTACAAATATTGTAAACATAGTGGTTGCACACCATTTGTATTAGATTTACTTGGCTAAACCATGTAATTAATGCATTTCGATTACCTCAATTCTGATCATGAGTTGTCCGATTCACTAATGTTGTTTTGTCCACATGGCAACCACTTGGCGCGCTGCAGTTTGTTTATGGTTCCCTCGCGCAAAGCAGGAATAAAGTTCTTCTGTGTTGAGTGTGTTGAGGTGAACACTTTTAAAATGCCCAAGAAAAGGCAATATTCTGAAGAAAGCCTAAATTATGAATGAATCAATATGATGACAGTGAACTCAAGCAATAAGAAATGCAACATCTACTTTTAACTTTGATTTTTTAAATTCAAAAATAGTGATTTTTAAAACTGGACAAACCATGATCATTTTTCGGACAAACCATGATCATAATTTCTCTTTGACGAAAATCGTTAAAAAATAAATATTTGAATAATTTCAACGACTTTTGACAGAATTAGAAACTAGAGAATTAGGGCTTTTCAACAAACCCAAACTCGTTTTGATTATATGTGATTTTCATGAAGAAAAATCGTTTTGCATTGACTAGTTGCGTGAAAACACCCTAAATTGGACAAACCAGGATCATTTACCCTATAAGATCCGACGTTTAAATGAACGCGTTTTTTATTGAATAGGTATTTTCTCGGTTCCCTTCATAGGCTTCCAATGGAGATTACCATTCTCGGATGTATAGATGAAAAGGAAAAGCTCGCAACGCGACGAGCCACCCAATAAATCGTCGTGTTATTGCAACTTAAGCTCCGCCCGTTTATCCAGCATAAACAAGCAATTCGCGATTTCACAGCATGCACAATTCTTCAGTCCAGGGCCCGGAAATCAACACTCTTCTCAGTAGCTTCGCTTCGACTAAGACTACTTCGACATTTGCGGTCAACATGATGTGAATTGACTAGAAAATAAATTGACAAACGTTAGAGCGAGGATGACTGAACTTTTCTATAAAATGGTTATTCTAATTGACGTGACTAATGAATACAAATCTGCTTCTTCATTCAACCTGACTTAGATCCACACTTCTATTCTTCCTGACACGAATCTCGTTATCCGCGTACACAATCTTATTTTTACGTCCATATAAAGTGAAACGAACACTGAATTTCTGATGCAAAAAAAAATAGTTAAACCGTTAATGGACGGTTATTGCTTACCCACTGTGAACTTAAACCAACGAACTTGCACAAATTACGTAACGCTAAAAATGAGGTTTTTGGATCCCTCCACGTTATGTAACAAAAAGTAACGCAAGGCGTACCCCCTCCCCCTTATGTTACGTAACGCTGATCTGTACACAAATTCAAAGTCGTTTAGATTTTTATAGCTTTTTTTAATGAAGAGAATATCAACGCTTAAAAAATCAGATATCTGCACAAGTCGGAATCATATGTTCAGACGGAATTTCTTTATATGCAAGTAGTGACTTCGGAAGAACTTTCGTCAAATTCATAGAATTTCGTACAAACCGAAATGGAAAATTATTGCTCACATATGTTGGGATTGGTGCTTTCAAACCATCTGGCGTTTAGCTGAGAAGAACATGGACTGGTGTAAATTGATGTTGATTTACACAAAAGTAACTACTCCTTCGTTCAATGCAGCAGTTCCTGTTGTTACATTTCACTACTTGCAAAAGGTCTTGGGTGTCCTTACGTGACGAGCAAACCACTCGGCCTAATATCGTACTAATTACGCTTCGTCGATTTGGGAGTTTCCGGACTTAATATATTCTACTTTGACGGGATATCCATCGATCGCTAAGTTATACCACAGATCAGCTAACGATTCCCCTGCATACTCAAAAAGTTTAGTTTCCAATTCCGGATCCCTTGTTTTGAGTTTTCCATCCAAGTGAGATCCCTTATGATCACGAAGAAGTATTTAACCTACCGGGAAAGATGGAAAGCGAGGGTTCTCGTCTGGTCCTCCATCCACATTAATTATGGATACTGGCTTCATTCTTCTTTGGTACCGAATAATTTCGAATTCAGACATCTCACACACACTTTGAAAATCGAGCCCATGAGAAAATGCGTTCGAAGAACAGTTCCTGAACGAACTGCAACGTATATTGAAACACTGCAGAGAACTACTTCAGCATGATCGAGGTGCCCTAGCTTTATTTTGCATCCTGCGATAACAGACGGAATAACCTTATGTTTTCCAGCCATGACAAAATCATGATTCGGTAGATTAACGATATATTCGAGATGCATTAAGGCAGTATTCTAGTCTAGAAATTTGAAAAAAAAATCACATTTTTTTCTTCATATTCCTGACGTTTAGGCATACAAGAATATACCCTAGAAATAACGTTTTCGAAAACCCCATTATTTACCGAGTTATAGTAATTTTAGTGATGCGGTTTCCAACCTGGTACCATAACAATTGAATTGCGTTTTTCTCGAAACATTTTTTTTTAAGCTGGCGTACACGATATCTTAAATTCTACTGAACCGATTTTGTCGAATTTATATGAACACAATCTGTACGCGTCTCTCTATCGCCCTTATTTTTTTAATTTCAGTAGGGTGACCATTTCCATTTAAGGGTTGACCGACTTTCAACTTTTTCCTCTTTTTTTCTCCAAAAATGATTTTTTTCAAAAACTCAACTTTTGAACTAACTATACTGATTCAGCCAATCACCTGGACTTTTCTGAAAAAATACTACACCTGCAGAAAAATTGAATTCTGTTCTCGTTATTATTGATTGTATTCGTTTTTTATCGTTTCCTTACTCTCGGGACCGAGGGTGCTATATTTTTTTTATATTTTTCTCTGAAAAGCTGAGAATTTTTCACATAACATATGTCGAAACCAGAGAGGCGTTTATTTCGTTTTTGAGCTATGATTTTTCAAAGTTGGTTAACTTGGTCCAAATGGTCCAAAAAATCATTTTTCACTTTTTCCCAAAAAGACTTTGTTCAAAAATTTATTACTTTTGAACTACTGGACCGATTCATGATTGATGATCGATATATCAAATTAAAGCCAATTAGCTAGCTATTTTTGAAAAAATGATACATTTGCCAATTAATTGAATTCTAGTCGCATACATCCAGTATAGTCGCATAGAAATATTGAACGAAGACTGAGAACATGTTAACTTTGAAAAATCATAACATAAAAACGAAAAGTAACACATCTCAGATTTTTGGATGTTATGTAAAAAAAACTCAGCTTTCAAAAAAAATATAAAATCAATCAAAATCAATTTTTTTCGCAAGTCTAATATTTTTCAAAAAAGACTATCTAATTGGCTTTAATTTTATGTGTCGATCATCAGAATCGGTCCAGTAGATCAAAAGTTATAAATTTTTGTGTTGGAAAAAAATCAAAAAAATGATTTTTCGAACCATCGGTTAACTTTGAAAAATCATAACTCAAAAGCGAAAAAAACGCCTCTCTGGTCTCAACATGAGTTATGTGGAAAGTCGTCTTTAATTTGATATGTCGATCATCTGAATCGGTCTAGTAATTCATTTTTGGATAAAAGTTGATTTTTCGGACCACTTTTAAATGGAAATGGGCACCCTAATAAAAAAACGGGTCTAATGTCTTGCGATAAAGAACAAAATTACCACTTTTGCTGAAAATCTAAGAACTTTGGAATGGCATGGAATGGCTCAAATAGCGTACAGTTTGGTGGGAACGTAACGTTCTTACATTTGGAGTGCTAGGTTTTGAGCGTTAATACCTCTTTGTCTTATTGACCCAACTTTTCAATAGCTCGAAAACTATTGAAATCAGAAAAATCTATAAATATGCTTGAAATTCCATTGCAGTGAAAATTAATCAGTAGTTGATGCATGTGGTCGGATTGCCGTGAAAACACCAGTGGTGGGGGAACAAATATTTAATGGCCTCGGGCCGCCTTTGTCTAACACGAAAAGAATATTTGCAATTCATACTGAGTGCGCACTCACAATAAGGACACAAATCTCGTATATTGTTCACGCCAGAATAAAAATGAATCATGAATCACCCATCTTGAACTGTTTCTACAAATGAACGCAATTAAATCGATCTTGACTTGACATGAACTTTCGACTAGGTTTATTTTTAAAATTTAAATAATACATGAATTAGCCTCGCACTTGCTCGCAAAACCTACCCATGTCTCAAGAGGAAAAAATTGTGGGTAAATTTGTCGTCTAATGGTATATATTATAACATACATAATAAAAGCGATTCTGCGTGATATGCATTTGAAATCTCTTAATGTTTCGTAGAGTTACCCCCCTATATAGAAATCAAAGACGTCAAAGGCTTGCAACGCGACGAGCCACGAGACAAAATCGTCGCTCCTTTTACTGGATGGTTGTTGTCCCGGTTACCTTCTCAGTTTTCCCATGGGTGTTCTCCGTCGTCTGGTATTCAAATATATGAAAAATAAAAAGTTCGTAAAGTTAAAATAAAACCAAAATAAAAAATCAAACAGTTACACGCGCTACGTGTCTCACAATAAGGACACAAATATCGTATGTTGTTCAAGTGATAATAAAAATGAATCATGAATCACCCATCTTGAACTGTTTCTACAAAAAACGACCCATCCGTCCATTTTGAGACCACCAAAACTTTCGACTAAAGAGTTATTTTAAAAAATTCGATGTATTTTGAAATAATATCCAAAGTAATCAAAAGCGAATTGATTTTTATTTTTTTTTCTGTGAATTTGGGATTGTTTCGGATTTATTGGTATAATGATGAAGATGAATGATGAATCGTGGATGACTTATTGGTGACTTTTTTTTGTGATCGATCCAATCTTTTTCGTGAATCCGGTTTAAAAGCGGCATCAAAGTGCATTCTAAGCCGGATGTGAGAAAGGTGTTTTTCAGCGGTAAGAGCTGTGTTTTTCGGCATCCCACATCACACCCGATTCGGTTTGGAATTTCTGTTTCCGTTTTAAGTGTTCTTTGGAGCGTTGGAAATGTAATTTTTGCCAAGAGATACTGGAAAACTACTTGGATATTCAGTAAGTTCAGTGTTTCATTGTCGCTCTAGACAGCGAGCAATCAACAGTACATGTTAATTTTGAGATTTAATTTCAAAATCTGCTCAAATTAGCATTTTATTGCTCGCAAAACGTTCGTGCCGCTCGCTCAGTGAAAGCATCCTTGCATCGCCCTTGTCAGTGTTACCAAACAATTGTACTAAGCAGTTTCATTTTTCATTTTCTATATTTGTCTCACGCCGTTTATAATTTCGTAGTCCTGCGTGAACAACCACGCGACACCACGGCTAGCGCGTGTTTGCGGCTCCTATTAAGAAAAAGTTTAGTACCACTACTTCAAACAGTTTGGTAATGCGGTAGTAATATTTGCTACAAAAGTTATATGTTTATATGTTATATGTTTTTTGTGAGGACTTGAACATATCCTGAAATTTGAACGCCTTTCGTTTTTTAAAAATCAATATATTTTTTAGGCTTTCGCTTTCTAGACAAAATTCGTTCATTGTCAAACTCCTCTGTGGGCTCTTTTTCATTATTTGTTTGGTCTCTGAGGTTTCTGTTCTCTAGTTACTCAGTCGCTACCAGCCCTGTGCTAAATGAGAATAAATAGTTAAATAAAATAATCTCCTCCATGGCTAATTAGAGCGAAACACCAGAGGTGTCTTGTTAGTAAATTGACTAGTTGTGCAATTAGTGCTCAAATATTGTTTCCTTTCTCTTAGTATTTGAATGAATAATTCATTACTATATTATAGTTTAATTTGTTCAAAATTTAGGTTTAAGTAGAATATTCTGTATAATTTCACGTAGCACTTACGAATTCACATCATTTCAAACACCCATTCTTCGGTTAAAAGTATTCAATTCTATTGTTTTTAACTATGACAAAACGTTCGTCATTTTATCGTTTGACGTTTCCCGTTGTCGGACGAGCTTTCTGTCGATCCGCTCGCATTGTGAGCAGGGTTGCCATAATAAAATCTGTGTTTTTGATCTCAAAAAATCTTTTTATCTTAGTTTTTTCTCAAAAAATCTGTATCGAAATCTGTATTAATTTTATAAGTTCAATTTTGAAACATAATCTTAGCTTTAGTAAGATTGACTTGCATAGTTATTATGTATTTGACGATATTGATGGTATCCACGTAGAAATTCGCATTCACTTAGTGGGAAACAGATAAACAGTGTTATTTATTTATTGCAAAGCTAGCCGATGACACAGACTTTTGCATCTTTTAGCCTTAGATTCAACATGACAAAACAGTTCTTCACGCTACATACGAATGCCAAAATTACTTTCATTCAAACTGATTAGAATGCTATATGAATAAAATTTGTGTGATGGGAAAAAAATTATTTAGATGAAGCCATAACTAATATTGGATCGTTATTTTGAAAAATCTGTAAATCTGTATGAAAACCTAAAAAATCTGTAATCTGTAACTATAGATTCTTGGTTTCAAAAAGTCTGAAAAAATCTGTATAAATACAGATTATTCTGTAGATATAGTAACCCCCATTGCGAGACGCGCCGACCGAGGGATCGTAACAGAAGCTTTTCGCATGCTTTACCAGATACACGGCCTAGACCGAAAAGGATATAGATTCACGTTTATGCTTTCTGTTTTACTTGTAGAAACATTTTCCAACTTCATTTTATAATGAGGTGTAATAATATCACGCATTTATGCAACTGCATTAGTGGCTATGCGGATAGCCTTGCATTTCAGCCGGCCTTGGTTCGATCCCCGTTGATATCGTTTGGACTATTTTTTGGATACAATCCCAAGCTGACGATCAGTTTGAGAAAAAAGGTTTCTGCTCCCATACATTTCGAGTACATTCTAAAGCTTTTGAAAAAAGGTGCTTTAATTTGTTCATTTCACCCTTTAGCACACGAAAAAGCATTTTTTTCTGCCGAAGATGAAATATTTTCTGCCAACGCTAGTTTGGGTGTACAGTTGAAAGTTACAATTCAATATATGAATGGTAAAAATGTAATCCCATCAATCCAATCAGTCTAATCAATCCAGTATACGATGTGTGTGGGACAAATGTATTGACAAAACGTTAATGACAAAATTGGTTTACAAAGTTCTGATTCAGCAATTTTGATGTTACAGATGCGTCTCATTCTGGAGGTTCAAATTTAAATAAACAGCACTCTGTATTTCCAATGAATCGCGAGATTGCAGTATATTTCGCCGCGTGCAACAGCAATGAAGTCTGCGTGCTCCCTTTCGTGAAGACGCGCTCACTGATTTAATCATTTTAAATTTTATCTGGTTGCATACAGTGCGATGTTTCGAATCCGAGTCGTTAGAATTAAGAAAAATGACGCAGCTTATCACAGAGCGAGCAGCTCGAGATTACGAACGAAATCATTAAAGCAGTAAATAAATAACATGTGACTTCTTCATGCTTTTCGAATTTGAAAATATAATCACTGCAGAGTTCACTGCGCTCCATCGTCGAATGGCTTTCTTGAAAATTGTTACTTTTGGCCAAAACAAAACCAGCGGTACAATATGTGCAAAAAGTAGTATCCCACGGTATGTCATCGGAGTGTCTCGCCCATAAGATAGCGTGCGTTTCACTGAACCTGGGCGTTCCGCCGCACTGACTCAGCACAGCTGGGACTGATAAGACGATTACACGTTGTTATTTCTGTTTACGTTTAGATAACCAGTGGGAGCGGTTCGGTCTCGAGGGTTGTGAATTCCCCGACGCTTATCAGCCTCGGTACCCTCGGTACGGGTGAGTTATGCACGAAACTATTTGTTAGGTTGGGATCAATCCAGCTTGGAAACATAATCTAAAATCCGTGTCAAGGTCAAACGTTAAATTATGCTGCCTTGTTTCCTGGCACTCGCCGTCCGTTATCGATCGTGCTACGCTACTAGGGCCCATCCATCATCACCCGTCGTTAATTGTTCGCTAATCGTTCGTTTCTGTTTTTTCATCCACAGATAGCGGGTGCCACAAGGCACACACACACACTAGAAGCCGACGTGAGCTCGCGCCAAGATGGACACCGCTACGGGCTCAGGTCTGATGGAGGAGTACGACCTGATGAAGCAATCCAAGTACCGGGTGTACATGTCAAACATCGACAAGGCGCTGAAAAATTTCGAGTACTCGAGCGAGTGGGCAGATCTTATCTCGGCGCTCGGCAAATTGAACAAAGTTATTTCATCCAACTCACAGTACCAGATAATTCCGAGGCGGATTAAAATCTCGAAGCGGCTAGCACAGTGTATGCACCCGGCGCTCCCTTCCGGGGTGCACTTGAAGGCACTCGAGTCGTACGATGTGATTTTCAGCAACATTGGAGTGGATCGATTAGCCTCCGAGCTGTTTATCTACAGTGCCGGACTTTTCCCACTGCTGGGCTACTCGGCAATGAATGTGCGTCCAACGTTACTATCAATCTACGAGAAGTATTTTGTTCCGTTGGGCGAAAAGCTACGACCTGCGCTGAGCGGGTTTCTGAGTGGTGTTTTCCCAGGGTTAGAATCCGGACAGGATCACTTCGAGCGGACGAGTTCACTGTTGGATAAAGTTTGCGCTGCCGTTAAACCCGAGTGCTTCTACACTTGCCTATGGGAGTGCATCGTCACGAATGCTTCCGTGCGTCTGCCGGCCATGTCCTACGTGGTCGAGCGGTTTGACAAAAAACGAACATGTGCTGAACAGAAAGAATTGATGGGCAGTAGTGTGGAGTTGTTGGTTACTGGATTGTGCAGTTGTTTGAACGATTCGGTGATCTTGGTTCAAAGAAACACGCTCGAGTTTCTGCTCCTAGCATTCCCGCTTCACGCCATTATGCTGTCCAACAGGGATGTCGTGAAACTGGTGAAAACTGCACTGAACACTATCTTAAGACGAGACATGTCACTGAACCGACGGCTCTACTCGTGGCTTCTTGGTGCAGATACCAGCCTGGGGAAACATCCCGAAGATGTCGGCCACGAAGGCAAAACATCCGACCCTAATAGCTATTTCGAGTCTCACTCGAAGGAGGTTCTCATTAGTGCATTCAAACTAATCCTCAAATCAAGCATTCTGTGCAATCCGATCGACCTGAGTCCCTATCGGATATTGATCTCCCTGCTGGACAAAGCCGAAATCGGTCAGCGAATACTGGATGATGTGCTGTGCGATATCATTCGAACGATCTCGCTGTGTAACGGCAATCTCGAGGTTCAAAAATCGGCCAATCTACTTTTTTCCACGTTCGATCCATCCTACATTTGGAACTACATGAGTAACCTCTATCGGGATGCCGCAGTTAGGAAGCATCAGCAGCGACTATCGTGCAGTCGAAGCACCACCACCAGTGGCAGCAGCAGCAAGATCAGAGAAGAAATCCGCATCGATTCCGGTGCACCGGGTACGGTCGAAGTTTGCTTCCTAACGGAATTTCTGTTGGAAACGCTCTCGCTGGAAATGTACAACGAGACAACACGAATTTATTTGCCCAAGTTTCTGTTATCGTTGATCCGGATGCTAACGGTGTACTCGGAGAACATGAACTCCAATGAGGTGGCCGCGTCGCTTAAGCTGTGCGTGAAGATTGTCTCCAAGGTGCAGCCGATGATTATGTGAGTATGATGGAATTTGTGAAAAATGTGAAGCGTAATGAGCAATTCCAGATGAAATCGACAAATGACAGAAAATGAGTGTTTTTGATTCGAATGAAAGTATGTATTATGATTATGAATCTGAATATGAGTTCTCCAGAACAATTGGGAATTTTTTGACTCTAGTGTAACCTTTGAAAAGGACGTATCGATTTCAGTAAGAGAAATCTTTATGGTGAAACTATTTTCGACAAACTTTGTGGAACATCGAATTTTTATGAATTTTCGAAACTTCGAATTTTTGTATGTTAACAACTATTCTTAGCCACAAATTATGAATCCTGATATGATTTAGAATAAAAAAGTTCTTTATCATTCTCCTTCAAAATGCATCCATTCTCAAGATATTTAAAAATTCATTTGTCTATTTTCATTCATTGTCTTTTTTATAGTAAACTAGCTGACCCGACAAACTTCGTCCCGAGCTAAATTTATTTTTCGTTACAAAATTCACGTTTTCTTACTAAGCGCACGTTCATGGGTACAATCGTAGAACTGTTCCTTTACCTTTTACCTTTTACTATGAAATTCCTTCTACCAAAACACGTCATTATAATATCAGATTATTTTCAGGCACAATTCTCGTTCAAGATATTATAACCACTTGCAAATAACATACAGAAAATTTGATAGAACGAAGACAGTCCTAAATCGGATAATTCTTTCTTCGAGTTTAGCTCTTATCAACACATTCGACGATCCGATTTTATTTATATAGATAGAAGTATATATAGGAATGCGTTTTATCACAGTAAAATCCATTTCCACTTTCGAACAAAAATCAATTTCGTTGACGCAAACATCGAATGGACTAACATCGCTTGTCACTATGTAATTATAGAGCAATTGAATTTTCCCATTTCCTTCCAGAGTTTTCCGAAAAAATTTTATTTGTCATGTTTGTTTGAAATATGTGTAATATTTTTATGGAACCCCCTCTTCATTCCAGAGGAGGGAGGGGTGTCATACCATCATAGAAAAAAATTGTCGTACCCAAAAACCCTCACATCCCAAATTTTGCTTGATTAATTTTCGAGTTATGCAGAAGTTTGTGTTCATCATTTGTATGGCAGCCCCCTTCCCCTTAGAGGAGTGTTTGATTGATTCTCGAGTTATGCACCCCTCCACCCCAACCCCCCTTAGGGAGGGAGGAGGAGTGTCAAATGTGTCATTATGTGTTCGGCATCTTCATATCATATTATTTTGGCACTTTTTTGCACATGCCGTGTTCAAAAATTCGCCATCATTGCTTGTGAAAAGCATGAAAAGTGCAATGAGTCGTGCAGAAGTGATTTACAATTCCAGGCATGCCTTTTTGTGAGTATTTTTAACACTATTCATAAATTACACTGTGTTGATAAATATATAGAATAACTGTTCGTTATTTGAGGCAGTAGAGGAATTTGTCTACCTTGGCTCGCTGATAACAACTGACAGCGACAACAGCTGTGAAAGTCGTCGAATTTCATAGTCAATGGATGTCGCGCCTACTACTCCGCCAATCTTCAAGATCCAATAAATTCCGACCCCGTACAAAGTGTACCATGTACAAATCCCTAAGAGGACTTACAAGCACTTGGTGTTTTTGAACGCCGAGTGCTCGGAACAATATACGGTGGTGTACAGGCAAACGAACTATGGAGAAGGAGAATGAACCACGAACTGGCGGAACTCTACGGCGAACCCAGCATCCAGATAGTCACCAAGGCTGGAGGAATGCAATGGATAGGGCCCGTTGCAAGATTACCGTATAGTAGCCCCGCAAAGATGGTGGTCGCATCTCGAATCCGGTAGGAACAAAGGGAGAGGAGCCCAGTTAGCGATGTGGATGGACCAGGTGGAGCAGGACTTGGTGAGAATCGGTGCAGCCGGGAGTTGGAGAACTGCAGCTATGAACCGAGTGCATTGGCGGAACAATGTTGTGAATCAGAGTTTTTCTCTTCAAGGGAATTAAATAAGCAAATAAATAAAATGGGTGTTAACTAGGGAATCCAAGTTTCCCTAGTTTATGTGTTTTGTAAGATTTGTGCGTCTCCTCCTCTCTGGAGCCACCAATGTTTACCAGAGAAATTATTTTTCCTTGGTTTTTGTGTTTTTTAAAGGAAAAATTGGTGTATTTTCCGATTCGAACCACCCCGCCTTCCGGCTTTTTCGGGTTAAGCCTCTGGACTCAACGAAATCCCAACTAGGGTACTCACTATCTCTTCGGAATCTGACGGCTCCAGAATGGTCCGTCCGAGCGAAGCAAGTGATCTACTTTTCGGTTTTAGGATTTTGCTTTTTCTTGTTTATATATTTACCGGTTGGATTGTGTTCGGATTCGGATCAAAAGTCGGTATTCGGTCGTCGGTTCTTGAATGTGGATGGTATGAAAATCTTACGTGTCCACAAAGGATTACCACTTGTGGGGTCCTATCATTGATCTACAAGTTAAGTACGGTCGAAAACAAGGCACAAGGTTTGAATTAACCCAACTTGATAGTTTTACTTCTTTATTTGAGCTAACTATTGATGTTGTCGGTTTGAAGGCGAGACTAATAAATTCTACAAATTCTACATGTTGTAGTTGTGTGCATTTCTGCACTCTCTATGGGTGGAGCTCGGCGGTAGACGGAACAGATTAAACTCCTTCCCTGTTAGGAGTTCCGACGATTCGACTGGCGACAATAAGACGAATTACTTAGCTTTAGAAACTTTTATTGAGACGATAGTATGCGTTGTTACTTTACTGAATTTGAACTTGTAACGTGGTGTCTAACCAAATTGAAATAATTTATTAGGGAAGTATTCTGACTATGTATACATGAAATTGTTACCCATGCCTAAATCTATAAGGAAAAGAAAAGATCTACCTTTCCTATTCAGGTATCCGAAACCACATCGGTTATCTGCCTGCTTATTTGGTTCATAAAATTATAACCACTTGTTTGTATGGTTCTATGCCTATTCCATTAGCAAAGGAAGTCCATCTATATTTTTCTGTTATTATCCTCTAATACGCCACCAGCGTGCATGTTCATGCGATTGTTTCTATCTATGTATTTCCTTCGCTTAGCGTGCTATCCGTACCATGTGTGCTTGTGCTGTACTGTGGTTTATTGCCCTGATCCTAAATTTGTGCATCTTAAATTATGCGCCACTTATCGCTCAAACACATGCGTTTAGCGTCCTAATTCCCGTTTGGGTCTCTTTTTTTGGGAAGCTACATAAATCAAAAAAGAAGGAAAGGAAAAAACACGTGGTTCCTCCCTCCTGCTGGCATTGATTTGTTATCATTCTATTCGTTCATGCTTTCCATTTGCGTCCGTTACGCTTCAATTAATTTTTATAATTTTTCTTTCCAACCCTACTATCTATGTTGGGCCCGTAATAATGGGAGAGGTGTAATCAAATTAACTAGCTACAAATATATTTATCAAAATAGTGCATATTTCGCCCATATTGGACCATTTTATTACGCTTTGAAAGTCCCGTAAAAATGAACCTAATGTTATATGAATACATAAATTGTCAAATTCGACATTAAACATTTTTCTCTCTCCTATCTTTCCAGGTCCGAAAAAGTGCTCGATCTGTCGATCAGCACCCTCAGCGACAGCATCATTCCGGAGGGCCAGGAAGCGAAGGAAAGCATCTCGCTGGAGAAGAGCAACTCCGACTCGAAGATCCACGAGAGCTCGCTGCAGGTGTCCGATGGCAATTCCTTCACGCGGTCCAACTCCAGCCAGGGTCTGAACAAGAAGAGCAAATACAGCAAAAAGTCGAAAAAGTCCAAATCCTACACGAAGCTGAGCGAGTTGGACCAACCAAGCGTCGCAAGTACACACACAGCAAGTGCCGTTTCGAGCATTGGCTCACACACGACGATTGCTACCGCCAGTTCGACGCCGAACTTGAAGAACGAGGACGGAACGGGTGGGGAGTCTAGCCAGGAGGAGCGACAGAGCAGCAGCAGCAGCAACAGCAGCAGTGATCGCGATGATATCCACTCGGATGTGGTGCTGAAGGTGCCCACACAGGTTCCACCGGCCCAGCTACCGGATTGTCCGATCCTGGAGAAGTGCATCAAACAGTACGTGTTGTTCTATGAAATGTACGTCTGCCGACAGATATTCGACGGAGTGAATCTGGAATCGTCGGGGAGTTCCGAATCGTCATCATCAGAGCAAGTCAGTTTGCAGGACAATCTGTTCATCAACAGCCCGGCCGACGACGGCAGCATGTTGAACGATGATGTGTTTGTGGTGAATGCGCTTCTACCCGAGCTGGACGATGCGTTTCAGGCGGTGAAGATTAACGGTGTTTCGACCAACAAGAAGTTGAAGACGATTCTCGCGAAAACTATGGATCAGAGGAAAGAGTTCGAAGTGTTCGAACAGTGGAAGAGTGCGGCGGAAGTGAGTCCGGATAGGGAATCGTTCGAGGTCGAGGGGATGTTGGAGAGTAATAATAAGTTGAAGCGATTGGTCTGTGTGAGAGTGTCGGAATCGTTGAGAAGCTCGTTGAAACTTGCGTGCAATGTTCTCACGGAAATGTCTTCGTTTCCTAGCTATGGAAACGATTGGGGTGCGAGTGAACGATGTGACGATATCCCTGGGTGGTTGAAGGCGTTGGCAATTCTGGCGTCGTTTATTGGTGATTTGGATACGCAACTTTCCGCCGCGCAAACGTTGATCGACATGATCAGCCTGCTTCGAACGAATGGGCGCAAACCTAAGGCCAGTAATTCCGGTACAACGTTCGTGATGATGATGCCTCTGTTGAAGCTGGCCCACGTTAGTTATTTGGAGAAGAAAACCAAGGTATTTCAGGTGTTGACGACGATGCTGTGGAATCACCTGGAAGCTAATCGGCCGGAGGCGCGTACGATAAGTGTCCTACTGTATCGAATCCACAGCTGTTTCGACACGAAGTTCACCGAGAATGTCATAATCAGTAAGTTGCTGGTTACGTCCCGGGAATCCAGTCGCGCTGATCGTCGCTGCCTGAGTGTGTACTGGACGATTCCCACGCTGACTACGACCGAGCTGAAGATCGATCCGGTAGGGTTCCGGAAGTTTCAGCTCCTCTGGAAGCTCGGTCGGGACACACATCACGGGAAGGAGTTTGAAAAGTTGCTTTTCCTGGTGCTGGATGTGCTAACGCTTCCGAGCAATCTCTCGATTCAAATCTCAGCCTCGAAGTGGCTCCAGGAAGCGCTCGTAAGGGGTGATATTGGCCGTATTATGAAGCCATTGCTGAGAATCCTGCTGAATGAGAGCACGAAACGGTTGAGCATTGTTTACACGAAGCGCTACAAGCAGGATGCCGACGCCGGGAGTGAATGGGAGAAGGATTTGGTGGCGGATGGGGATTCCTTTGTCGATAAGGAATGTTTCGCCGTTAGCTCCGAGGATGGATGCATCCGGTATCACATGGACAATGTGCTGAGCAAGAAGCGAAGTCCGATTCGTACGATTCAGAAGAAAATATTTGGCGTTTCGATTGGATCCAAGTCGAACAGTAGTCAAGTGTCGAACTATATTACCAATGACAGCACGAAGGAAGTGACGGCTGTTGCGGATGATAGCAACTATTCGAAGATTTCGGTGATCATCAATCCGCTGGAGTCCGAATTGAATGGGGGAAAGGGTTCGGCGGGAGGTATGCGAACGCGCTCCAATTCGGCAGGATTGATTAATTGTGAGCAGGGCACAACCGATGCCGTTGGCGTTGAGTCTGGCTCACTGCCTAATGGGGTGGATAAGAAGGATTTCCATCGATCAACATCGGACATCGATGAATCCAGCGATGGGGATTTCGAGCGGAAGAAAGGACGGCTGAGCGGTGGAAGCTACAGTCGGTCGACGACTGCAACGGATTTGTACGACACGGAAACCATCAAACGGTACGTAGAAGACGGGCCGATTGTGGATTTTGTCAGCAAATCGGGAGATCGATTTAGAAATAGAAAAACATATTTGATCTCTTCCAGCAACTTGGCTGCGGCGGATGAGGATGGCTTCATTTCATCGATCTCGGACCGCAATCTTAACTATTCGTTCAATTCAAACGCGTCCTTTGTGACCGTTGCTGGACAAGAGGCTGAAATTGTGTTCGGAATAGGACCGAGTGATACGACAACGCTCCCTGTGGCGGATTCGATCTCTGGCAGTAGCGCTTTCGGAGGAGAATCCCAACGGAGCAGTAGCACTAGCAAGGATAGTGGCAAGCATAAGGACAGTGAACTGTTCGGCTTCGGCCGGCGGAAGAATTGGAGAAACTCGTCGAAGCTGTATCCGTTTCATACACACTATTTGATTTATGAATCAATATTCAACACGAAGCAAATCCTGTACACACTGGAAACTTTGAAGAATATTCTCGCCAACGAGAGTAGATTTTTCCTGTGTCTTTCGGTCACCACCTCCGTTTCGAGCAGTCAAATCCGTTCGGCGCTTTTGAAGCATCGAAAAAATGTGTTCGGCAAAGGGTTTTCCGATAGCAAAGATGAGGCTGAGCATCAAAATCTGTACCGTGGATGCATGTATTTGGAAGTGATCGTAACTATTCTGTTGTATTACACCCGAAGCTACTACCAGAAAGATGACGAACACAAGCTTCAACCCACAAAGGATGATATTAACGGAAATTCTAAAATCCAGCTGGAATGCATTCAATTGATGACCAAAATTTTCGTCGAATTGCTCTCGATCGTGAAGGATGTGGGTCGGAATTTGGCAAACTACATTGCCGATTTGATGGAGAAATGCAAGGTTCAGAAAATTCTCCTCTACTGCATGGCTTCGTCGGTGAACTACTTCACCTCTCCCCAGTGCTACACGTACTCGGATGAAATCTTGGTATTCAATGACCCGGAAAGCTCACGACTATACGCTGAAGCATATCAAATCGAGCTGCTAAATCTGATGCTGGCCGTCATAAAGTTGGAGCACGAAATCATGATTCAGCGAAACGACGAACGTTTCAACGAAGGCATCAAGAATGTACTCTCCACGAATTCCCCCACGCGACCCGCACCGGAGAACAAGCGCATCTACAAGTATATCCCGAATCAGCTGGTCAGCCAGCAGCCCATGTTCCTGTCGGCGGTTCTGTCCGCCCTGCAGTCGGAGAAGCTGAACCACATACACAAAAATTGGACCGATATGCTCACTTCCTGTCTGACCTGTCTGCCGCTGAACAATCTGACCAACATCGTGATAAGCATCATCCACCAGCTGTGCGCCAATCTGGATCGGATCACCAAGCGCGACCGGATCTACAATCAGTGCACCGATTATATAGTGTCCCAGCTGGAAGCCATCACCATTCTGGCGCACTACTGTCTGCTGGACAGTTCGCAGCAGATTTCGTTGGCCAATGTGTTCAGCGCCTCGAACAGCATGACCTCGCCGGCTTCGAATTCCGGCCAAATCATCAACAGCATAGTGAACGTTTTACTGTCCTCTTCGCTGCTAAACGTCAATCAGGTGAAAAACAATCACCAAGAGGTGGCCAAAACCGCGATACTGAGCCACCTGCCGCGGATTATCATCACGATAGCAACCCTCTGGGAGACCAGCGTCAGCGAGTTTCGTCACGTTAAGCATCAGCTGTTGGAGTTCCTAAGTCCGATATCGCTGCACTATGGGCTGCACTTCCTAACCGCCATCTCCGTGGCCTGGTACGAGCGGAGTAGCGATTTGTCGTGCGTTCCCGCCACCGCAAACAGCAGTGACAGTAACAACTCAACCGATGCCGAGGGTGACTTCTTCGATGTGATGGCAAGGGCGCTTCCACAGGGTTCCGAAAATCAACTGCTGCTGGTGAAGCTAATATCCGGCATTCGGATCATGTCCGTCGATTCATTCATTCAAACCATGCATCAGGTGATCAAATCACCCCCTCAAATTTACCAACCCCCGATCGGACTGAATCTTGAGGTCAGCGCGCTCGAGCTACTGTTTTTCTACCTGAAAAGTGTCGCCCAAACGCAATTTAGCGATTGCTGGGGTTCGCTGTATGTGCTACTGAAGGATTGCCTATCGCTGCAAATTCCCGCCCAATTTGTGGCGCTGTCCATCTTGAACGAGTTCGTCCAGCGGTGTCCTAACATTCCGTTTAGCGATAAGAAGGATCTGCGGGATTTGCACGACGTCACGTCGCGTCTGGTGGAAGCAATTTCAAATGTGGCCGGGTCGTGCCTGGAGCAGACGACGTGGCTTCGGAGGAATCTTTCCGTCAAGGAGGAGTTCAGCTCGATCGAGAGCACCAAGGATGGGCTACTGATGCCGTCCAACCAGCACTACTCCATCCAGGCGCAATCGGTGAGTGTTCAGTAGGTTCAGTAGGTAGTTTTTTTTCCATTTCATACGGTTTAGTTATTGGTTGTGTTCAAATTTACTATCGCTGGGTTTTCCGAAATCATTGATCGGATGACTCATGACTTGTGACCAGATTCAAGACTTCCCATTGATATGTTTCCAATTTTGGCTTAATCGCGCATTTCACAATATAGCTAACATGTGTGTTTCAATGCTCGTCTCAAACGCTAACAAAATGCATACGATTCCTATCACCTGGGATTGTTCTCCATATTTGAATATTGCAGAGCTTTCGGTGAGCTACACACACAAATTTCTTCGTGTTAACTCATTAACGGCCAGCGGTTCGAAAAATATAACAGCAACTTTGATAATTTTTCATGTCTTAAAAGTGCATAACCTAACAAATAACCATACCTAATAAAATACAAAATACACAAACTTTTCTACAGTATTTCTTTGATAGGAGAACACATATTATGGAGTAGGAAAAAAGTAGAAGGGTCTGGTCCTAGGGCGAGGACGAAAGTTTGACGTAGGACTGTGATTGTCCAGAACAGTTGTTTTTTTTTTAAATGTAATTCTTTTCATTGTTCAGGCTATGAAATCTGTTAGTTTAACTCTTTTGAAACTCCAAATAATAGTCCTGAAAAGGTCCGTTTGTTATATGTATTCATAATCGTCAAATGGTTTGTAACGAACAAAAAAAAAAGAAAATAAGCTTCTGGCAGGAAGTTTAACTGTCTAACTGAAAATGATTAATGACTATGTATCAGTGTGACAATGGTAGATGAAGTATATGTGGATCGGTAAACAAAAAACATATATATCATTATTAATTACATTGTATATGAAGTTTATGGAGAAGAAACAAAATACAAGTTAAAGAAATTTAGAATTTCGTGATTTTTTGAGTTAAAATACACATGAATTCATGAAGTTGCTATGTTTTTAATGGATAGCTATGGTTTTTGTGGTTTTTGTGGCTAAGACATCGGGAGCAGTTCGTTTGCAGATTATCTCAATCAAGTCGTATTGGTTCTACTGCTCAATCTATCATAGAAGGGATTGAGTCATTGAGAATTATGAATATCAGTCATGAAGATTATCAATATTTCATTTCGTTTCATTTTTTTGATGCGATGTATTGCCGATCTCAATAAGTCCTCGCATGACAATCGCTGCCATCCTCCTAGTATTGATTTCATTTTTCGCTGTACAATTGCCCATGCTGCCGCAGCTCGGTAGGCACTCGCTTAAGATGTTCATCACCCCGTCATATACAGAAGTTATTTACCAACTGGACTACCTTCAACTGGATTTATCTATAACAGATTGTACATTAGCTTGGCTACAAAGCAGTTACCTTTCAATAATAGATGTCATCTTCAATTTGAAGTATTGTTTTTGCTATTTTGCAGTCCAGTTAGCGAGTAAATTTCGATAATTGCATTGATTTTCCGGCCCATTGATTTGTAGCATGTAAAAGCCAAAGAATGGCACTGGGGGAAATGATTTCTGTAAGATCATATTTGAACAAACGAAAGCGAATTATTCAGTGAAACGGTAAATCGGCAAATACTGGAAATGACTCCACACATTCTCGCTGTATTATTCCATGATTGCTTCCTTTCACTGGAATCGTTACCATCGTTTCATCGGAATCGTTTTCTCTTTGTATTATAGTGACTTTAGGCACTTTTGACTGGTTCGTCTCTTTGCTTCACTTTTTGCAAAAATGTCGGGAGTGAGAATTGAACTCTTGACCTCAAGCTGGTCTACACCCCTAGCAAAAAATATCCAACAAGCTGCTGAAATACTTCTGAAGGAAGTCCATGATCTCCTGCTTAGATCTGAATCACCTGACCAGGTGATAATCTGTTGGGCTTATGTCGGATGAGTATCTAACCTTAATTCTTGCGTCTTCGCTACTGTCTCCCGTGCTCTATGCAGGGACGCATTATCGTGCAACCCATAACATTATGTGTTTCCTAGCAGCTGAGACATGGGATCTGCCTAGCTTCTAAGCTGATCCTGATATCGGTACCGATCAATTGTCTAGCTTTTATCCAATAACTCCCAGTGGATCACGCCATGACCATGATTCCAAAATACGCATAACATGAAGGAACTAAATCCGGGTGATCTTTTGACGTAGGACTACGTCTTTCATTTCTATACCGGGGTGTAAAATCAAAGTTTCGAAAACGAAAGCGTTACGCCGGAGACCGAGATTTTGAGCGTTAATAGCTTCTAAACAACTGAACGAAATGGTATGATAAACACTTCATTCGAAAGATAAAATGACTACGCGTTATATACTTGTTACTTTTTGATCCACAAACTTGTTTCAATAGTCTTAAAATTGCTTTCAAAACAGGCTATTGAAATCACCAATCGGTATATAAGCGAGCGCCACTCGGAAATCCACTCAGTTCTAATTGAACAGCGATTGGAGCATGTTGTCGCTGTTGTGGTGAAGCTTTTCGTTCATCATGAAGGCGCGAATGAACGGTGTCGCCAAGAGCCTGTTTGTGCACCTTAGGCCAGAAGGGAATCCATCAGGAGGAGAGTGATGCCACAAATGGTTCCCCGGGAAGAGATCGGAGCAGCCTCCACATTGATGCAAAAGAGTTTATTCTAATGTTTTCTATCCATATGACAGTACAGCCAAATACATTTGGTTTTGTGATTTTTCAATCAATCGCAATTAACAGGAAAGCTTCTGAAATTATTCTTCCCCATCAGTTGGAAATTTTCGTATCCAATATGTATGCGCGCGCAACGGAAAATGTCTCGCATCGCGAAAATTATATAATTTTCAGTTGATCATTGCTCAGTCGCCGAAAGTTTCAAACTCAGAGAGTTCATTCCCCTCTAGTTTGCCTTCCAAATTGCCATCGTAAACCACACCTTTTCTCGATTCAATCACGGACAAATAGCATACTTAAGCGATATTCTGGTGGTGAAACGCATTCATTTCTCGTGAGGACATCGACAAGACAACATCATTACTGAACGAGTTGAACGAGCTGGACGAGCTGGACGGCGAGGGATCACGAGATTCATTACCAGGCCTGACCTGAAACGCATTCAATTAGTTTGGAATTGTGAGGGAGCGCAGAAAAGTCGATGAAAGAAGAAGAGAAGACGACCGAGAGAATACCAGCATCGAAAAACAGTTCCGTTTGAGACATCGAAGCAGCCGCCACACACACACATATATATATATATATATATATATATATATATATATATATATATATATATATATATATATATATATATATATATATATATATATATATGTGCGGAACTTCTTTCGTTTAAATGCCATCCAGCATCGAGAAGATTCCGGAAGAATATTATCGTTGCTGGAAAATCATCTGCCAGTTCCCCTGGAAATTGAAAAATACATTCATGCGAAAGAGTTCATTTTAATGTTTTCTATCCATATGACACTGCAACCAAATACATTTGGTTCTGTTATTTTTCAATCAAGTGCAATTAGCAGGGAAGCTTCTGAAGATTATTCATCATTATTCATTATTCATCAGTAGGATATTTTCATATCCATTATTGGATGCATAAAACCTTGTACCTCCAACGTAACGCTCTCGTTTTCGAAGTCCCCCAAATATTCATTTATTCTTTCATTCAGAATGGATTCAGATTCAACTTCAAACAAATGATCACTAAATCAACGATAGTCCTACGTCACCATTGCGGTTATACCATAGATATAACCCACTTCTTGTTTTTTGGAATAGATTCCGATTCTCTTCTTATCAAGTGAAGTTCAAAATGTTCGATTCATTACAGGTTATCAAACCGGAATGCAAGTTATCACTCAACCCATCTGTTTAATATCTTCGTGTCTGCCCTAAATGGGTCATAGCCTGCGAGACGAGTAACCAAGGGAATTAAGCGTTCTAGTCATAGTGGCAGCTGACCGATATCTTCTAATGCGGGCGCTACACGATTCGTCCAACGTTTCACTCGAATGTTGGACTCAAACATTTGACTCGATGAATCGACAAATGTTGTGACGAATGTGCTGCTACACGGTGAAGTGAATGTTCGATTCAATGCAATCGGTTCAAACAATCGGCGAGTATTTGGATCGAATGTTTATTGTTTTTATTTACCATTAAAAACGTTAGGAAACTGGATGACAATGCGAGTATTGAAATTGCTGCCGTAGCAATTGTACTGATATCGGGCTGTAAATTAAAAATGGTTGAAATCAACATTATTAAACTGCAATATTTTGAATTTTATGAATCAATTTCATAGTTCCTTCATCTAAAATTTGTAAACAAACCAATCTGTCAAAGATAGATTCGGACGAATCTTGTAGCCAGAGAAGAGAAGTGGAACTTGAGAGAAAAAAGTGGCAACGATTTGTGGCAAGAAAATGTAAACAGTGAAAAAATTGACAGATAGTTTACGCTCTAAAAATTGAACATAATGTTAAGATGTCTCTAAAAGGGTGGGAGGTTCGTATATAATGTTATTAATGTTAGCATCATCATGATAACTGAAATTGAATAAAATATACATATAGACGCAAAAACGCTGTGGATAGATATTATAATGCATTTTTATCGGTTTATGTATAATGCATTATCAAAATAAATCCATATGTATTGTAATCATAACTTGCTGTGCTATTCATAACAACATTTATGATCGTATTCCACCAATGATGACAAATGTGTAATTTACGAATGAAACTTCGCCATAGAAACTGCACATTGAATAAAAAAAATTAAAATGTGGTAAAAAAAATAAATCAGTTGAAATATTTTAAAGCATTCTCATCGGAATAAATTGAATGATACAATAATTATACGGCTAAATAATGTAGGTACGCTTAAAAAACAACATAAAAATATGATTTCTGAATATTATTTTTTTCAGTTTTGAACACACCCCATAAAAAGCTATTTTTATTTTTTAAAATACCCTCTGTTGGTATTGTATCTAGAATTTACAAGGTAATAAAACGTTAACGTCAATTAGTTTCTAGTAATCAGTTTTTTAGTTGCAGGGGAAATTAACACCAAACTATCTTTGTTTAGTATTATATATAGATTCCATGCCAAACTGACATATTGCTTCTCAGATTTTCGTGTAAATTGGTAGTTTTGTCCCTTTTCGTTAAATATTAGATCCCATTCCATTTTAGGGTGGTTCGAAAAATCTAGTTTTCTCCTTTTTTCCAAAGATATTTTTTTTAGATTCATATCTTTTGAACTACTAAACCGATTCAGATGATCGACATATCAAATTGGCCAGTTAGCCAGTTTTTTTTAAATACTATACTTGCAAAAAAAATAATTTTGTTTTCTTGATTATTGATCGTAATTGTTCTTTATAGTTTTCATTCAAGGGCGCTATGTTTTTTATATTTTTTTTTAGATAACATATCCAAAAATGTGTTCTTCGTTTTTAAATTATGATTGTTCAAAATTAACCGATGGTTCAAAAAATCATTGTTCTCCTTTTTTCCTAAAATGAGGTTTTTTAAAAATTCATAACTTTTATCTCTTGAATCGATTCATATAATCGACATAGTTAATTTAAGTCAATAATTTCACAGGAGCAAATTTTTTTTTAATTTATGAAAAAAAAAATATTTTTATTTATTTTTCGTTTTATTATTTCTCGAACAACTCTGAATTCTTGGCTTTAATTTGATATATCGATCATCTGAATCGCTCTAGCAGTTCAAATGTTATGAATTTTTGAAAATAGGAAAAAGGGGAAGAAATTAATATTCCGAACTATCGGTTAACTCTAAAAAATTATAACTCAAAAAAGAAAAAAGAATATATCTATATTTGAGTAAAAAATATAAATGTGTAAAAAAATCCTCAGTTTTCAAGAAAAAATATAGAAAAATATAGCACCGTTGGTCCCGAAGACTAGCTAATTTACTTCAATTTGATGTATCGATCATCTGAATCGGCTTAGTGGTTCAAAAGTTATGAGTTTTTGATAAAAGTTATTTTGAGAAAAAGTGAAAAAATCGAATCATCCAAAAAAATAATATATAGGTTCAATGTTTTACCATGACGAAAACAAGCTACCAATTTTCCAAAAATCTGAAAACCAATGTATCAGTTTGGCATGGAATGGCTGAAGTAATACTGCAATAGTTCACAAATTTCAAAGTTCGCGTTTTTCTTGTTGTTTTTCATGTCTATTAGTGCGGCCATAATAATACTTAGAATTACTGCATTTGGATTGATGCTACAAAATATCATTAACTTCCTTGAATAGTGGATGTGATATAATTCACTTTATATATGTAGATATATTAATAAATGTTTTCAAACGAATACATTTGTCAAACAAACTGCAAAACTAAATACTTTTATACTGTGCCTTCATTTTTTGAGTTTAACGTTCAAAGACCCTTAAATAAAAATGGCATTGGAACAACATAGTAAAACTGACATACAATTATGACAGATGATTGCTTTTTGATTGGCGCGTGCTCCAACTGGTGAACCGCCAATTAAAAGGCACTCCAACTAAAAAAACGCCAATAAGCAAATGGTACTGTAAAACTGTGAAAAATATATAAAAAATATACAATCTAAGACTCTTTTTGTCGTTTATGAGTTAATTTTTTTTAAGTTACTGCTTGGCATGTTTGCGGATAACGGAAAGATATGATATGTTGGTTTGCACATGCCACTAGGGCCGTTTGCTGATTAAGTGAGTAAGATTTCTTACAAAACGTCATAACTTTACAACCATTGAGTCGATTTAAAAAATCGTCATATCAAATGAAATCTTATTCTTTTATGAATCAACTTTAATCTGTCATTCACACAAACTCAAAAATTAAATACTACAGAAAAACTCTAATTATAACGCTTAGAGAATTTGCGACTGAATTTTCCACAATTCGCTCTTTCACACCAAATTTTTATCTTGTCGCAATTTTAAACCTCTCAAATTGAATTGTTAAAATGATAGGTCAAAGAACGAAAAGCATGAGAAATTAACAAATAATTGAGGGTAAATAATAAAGCAATATTAATCATGGATTTTTAATAACCATCTCAGAAAAATATTGAAAAAAAATTTTTTAATTTCTCTTTCAAATTTTGATAAAATTGCACTGAATAGTTAAATAAGAGCAATATTAATATTTGAATAAACTTATGTAATTATAAACATGTTTATATAAACCTTCCCATCTTCTCATTCTTTATTAAAGACCTTGCGTCAAGACAGCTAGAAATCCATACACTTTCAAATCAAGTGTGCCTGAAAAAAATATATTCTTCACGTAAACAAGCGATGAAAATGTGGACACTTTTTAGTCAATGAATTGTATGGAGTTCCACTGCTGTGGTGTAGCGGTGTATCGAATGTCATCGAGTGTCGAATCAACGAATGACAAAAATCCTTTGACTCGTGCCACTCGCGTTGGAAGGTAATCCACAACGAACGGATTACCTTCCAACGCGAATATTCGACACTCGACATTGGAGGTTCGTAGCTCGTCAGTCGACTACACGATGCGTCGAATCATCGAGCGTCCAGCGTTCGAGGGTGTTCGTAGCATCGTGTAGCGCTGGCCTAACCAAAAACCTCGTTGACTGCCTTGAATTATCCCTAACGTCATCTCGGACCTGCTCAAAATTTTCGATAACATGTGAGCGACCTGATCGCGACCAAGGCGCGTAGAAGTATATCCTAAGGTGGGCCAACTTGCTAAAACCACTCTTCAGCCATCTTGGAAGTCTACTGTGTTTTGTTTGTAAACAAAACACAATACGCTTGTGCCCAAGCTCGCTCGTGATCAGTCTGTCTCTTTCACGCTTCAAGGAAAAAAATCCCCTTCTGCTTTCTTCCGTACTTTTTTATATACCGCTCCCCTAACCAACTTAGTGACGAAACGGCCTCACCTAGTACCATAGACCCGTCTTGATCGCGACAAGTCCAGGGCAAGGCGCTTGTATAAATGTATAACAGGTGAAGCAACATCATCACTTCAATGAGAAGGGGATTACGGTTTGTGGAGCGGGGGTTGTTTGTTTTGTTATTGCTAGGATACGCCATTTTTGCATTTTCACATGCGAGAGTAGTGGATGAACTGGAACTACAAAATCATCCCGTCTTTTTCACATAAATTCGCGAAAGCCGAACAAAGTAGGCATCGTTCGAATAAGTGTCGCAGCAGTTTGTAGAGAGCCGCCAGCAGCGTTCTGATGCTGTTTGTAAACAATACCGACAGCAATTACAATATGGCTGAAAGTGCATTTCATATGAATGTTTCACCTGGTATATATAGAGGCGCCTTGGTCCAGGGGACTACTATTCAGGGTTGCCAACTAGAATTTTCAAATATCAGGAAGAATGAAAATAAAAATCAGGAAAAATCAGGACAGCTTATATTAGGTTGTGCGGAAAGTTAATGTCAATTTTTGGGAGAACAAAAGCACAATTTTCAATCAAAGTATTATATTTCAATTTTACATTCACAGTTTTATTTTACAATCTTTCACCATCTTTATGAAAGTAAGGAAAACAGAAATAACATATTCCCGTGAGAGAAAAATATGAGAAATAATTAACTTAAGAATGATTGAACCACGGAATAGGTTCGCAGCTTGAATATTTTAACCCCAAAAACATGTTTGCTTCCTCGTCGAAAACTTGTGGGATAACAGGTTGCTTGATAGTAGCTTATAATACAGAACTCATTCCAAATCCCACCAGAAACAGGGCATGACTTTCTTCGGAACGGATTTTGGACTCATTTCGTTGTAAATAATCCATTTTCATCACAAGTCACGATTTTCTTCAAAAGGCCATCTTCGTTACGTTTATGAAGCGATTCTCAGATGAATATGCAATCCATTAAAGGTTTTTTCGGTTTGTGGGGAATCCTCATATTGTAACTACGTACGTAACCAAGCTCCACTGGATGCTTATGCACGACGGTTTTAGTGAATCTGCTAACTCATTTTCCATGTACCGAAATTTATTTGTGACCAGCGTCTTGATTTGGCCATCATCGGTGGCCGCGCGAACTTTCCGAAAAACTTAATTTTCTTCAAATGAATGAATGCTCTTATTTCTAAAGGTCTTATACATCGATGTGTTGCGTTTGGATGTTATTTGCTGCGAAAATATAACGGAACTTGTATTCTTTATATTTAGCTTTACATAATTTTCAACGGCTAATACATCTGGCAGATGCGCACAGGTAAAAGAACAGCGAATAAAAAAAAGGTAAAAAAAAGCGAATCATCTCAAATACTGAACCACGCGTTCTGATTGAATAGAGGCGAATGAACTGCAAAGTTTAAAGCCTCTTAAAAACAAAGAATTGTATTGAGTTTGATTGAACCGCTGATGGCAAGGTCTGGTGCGTTCTCTCTTCGCACCCACTGAGACCTGAGTTGCTAACGCTTTTTGAGTTGTTGCAGAACTCAAAAAAAAGAACATGTTCTACATAATTTTCATTTTTGGAGTACAAAGTAATATTCAGCATGAACATTCGTGTTGTAAATTGATGAAATATCATATTTTCTTGTCTCATCCAGATCCTAGCCGTCATACTGGCTCCATTGTTGGACGTCGCGTTCAGCTCACAAGAAAAAGACAAGGTGAACACCATCGTAACGGGGGTTATGTACAACATTGTGCCTTATCTGAAAACCCACACGTTGAAAAACGTTCCTACGTTCCACGCGTGCTCCAACTTGCTGGCGAGTTTGAGCACCTATCAGGTAAACGTTATAAATCGTTTTTAGATTTTTGTTTATAATTCACACATTCACCATATCTGCAGTACACACGAAAAGCATGGCGTAAGGACGCCATCGATCTGCTGCTGGACGCGACTTTCTTCCAATTCGATAGCCGCTGTTTGCCGTACTGGAAAACTATTATGGATAGTTTGATGACCTGTGATAATACCACCTTTAGGGACCTTATGAGTAAGTTACTGCAACGTGTCCTAAATAAAAATATGATTACATTCCTCATTTGCAGACCGCTTGCCACTAGCACAAACAGGTTCGCTGAACATTTTCACCTCCAAGGAACAAGAATATGAGCAGAGGGCGCTGCTGTTGAAGCGGCTAGCTTTCGTCATTTTCTGCAGCGAAAATGATCAATACCACAAGTTCATGCCTGAAATTCAAGGTTGTTTGCACTAGCCTGACTCTACATGAATCGCAAATTGATATTTTACTTACTACTTACAGAACAACTTGCCAACAGCTTGAGATTACCCCAAGTTGTACCGCTGATCCAATCGGCTGTGTTCCTCTGCTTCCGGGTTTTGCTGCTGCGAATGTCGGCCGATAATGTGACCAGTCTCTGGCCGATAATTATCGCCGAAATGGTACAAGTGTTCCTCTCAATCGAACAAGAGCTTATGACGGATACGGAAGAGTTCAGGTGAGTCTACGAAACTGTCCGCGATCATCAATCTAAAACACTACTTCCGTGTAAATATGTTCATCTGTTGTCTTTCCTGTCGATTGTAACGTTTCCTAACCTTCTTAAAACTAAATAGTGCATCATCCCTAGTTGTTTGGTGTAGTTTTTGTCACGTAAAATTTGTTCACATTTTGACCAGCCCTTGTTTTTGTCTTTCTTTCCCATTTGTTCCGCTCATCTCGTTGATCTCAATCAGGTCTCAGTCGAGGTAAGAAGAGTGCACGCCAAAAGTTTATAATTCCAGATAACACATTCGCTCACACAAAATTTTCATCTTTTCTCTCTTCGCACAGTCAACACATCCGCATGCTGTCAGGTCTGGACACGGCGTGGGTCACGAACACCAACAATGGGCTGTATTCGTACGGTCATCCTCACTGGCGTATGGTGCAGCTGGAGACAGCAAAGCTGTTGGAGCTGGGTTGCGTACTACCGGCCACTATATTACCACATTTTCAAATGTAAGGACCTCAAAACAAATGTACACAATGTTAGTGAAACACTCAGTTTCATGTTTTCAATCGCAGGTATCGGTGGGCATTTGTCAGTGGTCAAAACGAACATTTTCTGAAACCAGGGAGCTCCGATGTGGCCTTCATACCGCACGTCACGCGAATATCGCAGCTTATGGACTTCCGCTACACCTCTCACTCGCCGGTAAAATCTAACAAAAAAAAAACAGTAAAACAGTAACCCACAACGAAAAAAAATTCACCCAAATTCATAAACTATTTCATAGCTGAATAATTAGAAATGTGTGAATTGCATTGAAAAATTCCAATTTGATTCGTAATTTTTCAAGTTCTATGCAAATTTGGTAGATATTAGTTAGAGCAGGTATGACATGGAAAAAATCCACTGGAAAATGGCGCAATACATTTACGCATCCCTTGTTATTAGTGCTGCCAAGCTGTAATTCAGTTGCTTATCGTTGAAAAGAGTGTTAGAATATGAAGACATCATGGCTGGTAAAAACATGTCAATTCCCATCCTAAACTTGGTGGTAAAAGACTGTAAGGACAATCTATCACCGTACTACAACATTCCGTGGCTTTGGGCGTCAAGAGGAGCATCCTCCATAAGCGCAAGCAAATCAACACCGACCTACCGCTAATTGCGGTCAGAATAGAATCTCCAATTCCGGTAGTTATTGTCTTCGTTCACCTACCATGTGACAAGATCCCGAATTAAAGACCAGGGTGGCCACCCATTCGGGAAAAGCGGGAAAAAGCCGGAAATTGTTTCATGAAGTCGGGTTTTGTTTGCTCAATGTTTTTTTCGGCTCTCTAAAATGTTACTGTATGCGTTTTAGCACGTTTAAACGTCGCGCGAGATGCAATTTCTCTTTTTGGTGTACCAAGATGAAGGATGTCTTGTTTCATCGAAATTTGATTCTGTCTTACTCGCGCTGCCTTTAATCAACTGATACATTAGTGTGTGCACTAAGTGAGACGAGCCAAACTAGACAGTTGGACTGACTTCCTGGAATCCACCAACGAAAGCCAGTCCTCTGCGGACCTTTGGAGACGTGTGAACGCGCTGAATGGGAAAAGAAGATTCCAAAACCCTATCCTGCAAGTGAATGGCACAACCTACAGCGATCCAGTCGACATCAGGTGCTAGGGAAATATTTCGCTGAACTGTCCACGATTTCGGGATACGATTCCGAGTTCATCCGACGGCATAAAGAGGACTCAGTCGATCGATTCGTGGTTCTAAATGATCGGGTTGGAAAACCGTTCAACAATCACTTCTCCGTCGAAGAACTCTTCGCCACGCTGCACTCCACCAAAGGGGAGTCCACTGGTTCCGATCACATTGGTTATAAGATTATCAAGCAGCTGTTCCCGTTAGGTCAAAACACTCTCCTCGACATCTTTAATGACCTCTGGTTGAAGCACGACTTCCCAGCGGATTGGGGACATAGTATTGTGATCCCCATCCCCAAAGACGGCAAGAACAGCTGCTCCGTGAAAAGATACCGGCCAATATCCTTGACCTCCTGTACATCTAAGACCCTAGAGAGGATGGCTAACCGACGGCTCGTCACCTACTTGACCGAAAACAGGAAGTTGGACTGCCGGCAATTTTCCTTTCGACAGGGAATGGCTTCTTCTTCTTCTTGAATGGCGTTAATGTTCCCTGTGGAACTTTTGCCGTCTCAACGTATGCATTAACTAGCGTCATTTATTAATACTTAGTTGAGATTTCTTAAGCCAAATAACACGCCTTGAATGTATTCCGAGGGGCAAGCTCTTGAATACGCGTGACCACAGTGCAAGTCGAAGGAATTTTCTTTGACGAAAAATCCCCCGGTTAGAACGGGAATCGAACCCGAACACCCGGCATGATAATGTGAGACGCTAACCACTCGGCCACTGGTGCACAGGGAATGGCACGAACACGTATTCCACATCCCTTGGAGAGGTGGTAGCTGAAGCCAGGAAGAATCGACAGCATCTGGTGATGCTAGCCCTGGATCTGGAGAAGGCGTACAACCGAACATGGATTCCCCTAGTTCTGAAAACACTGGCTGACTAGGGGGTAGATGGCAACCTACTGCACTTTATGAAACACTTCGTGACAAATCGGACTTTTGAGGTAAAAGTTGGGAACACCAGCTCCAGGCGCTTTCATGAAGAAACTGGTGTACCTCAAGGTTCCATCTTAGCCGTCACCCTCTTTCTGATAGCGATGAACAGCCTGTTTCGGGTACTACCGAGGGAGTATTCGTATTCACGTATGCGAACGACATCCTTTTGGTACTGGAGGGGAACACGCACAGGGCACCACGCATCAAGATCCAGGCTATTGGTAAATGGACTGTCGAACGAGGTTTTCGACTTTCGGCGCAAAAGAGTGGTCACATGGTGGTATGCAGTCACAAACACCAAAGTTGCAATTCGGGAGTCAAAATGTACAACGACCGCATTTCCCGCCGTAGAACGTTGAGAATCCTGGGAGTGGTGGTCAACTGCAACCTGAACTTCCAGCACCAATTCGACGAGGTGAAGAAGAGCTGTGCCACCCGGTTAAACCTCTTGAGAATCATCTCCAAACCTCACCGGAGTAATAATCGAACGATTCATTTACGGGTGGCCAAAGCCATCATCAACAGCTGCCTCACCTACGGTCTCGAATTGACATGTTTGGCCAGAGATATTCGGGGTTCGGGGTAAGCGGTCATAATAACTCATAATAAGTTTTCCAGCAAAAAAAACTCGTCGACATTTGCCAGGCGTTCTCGGCCGAAGCTGCCGGAATCTTTGAAGCTGCCACTATTCCGTCAAGCAAATCGATCCTGATAGTCACCGACTCGGCTAGCGTCATCGACGCCGTTGGCGAGGTTATATCTAGGCACCCTGGGATACAAGCTATCAGGAGGCATCTGCTGCCGGATACAGTCCTCATGTGGGTCCCCGGATATAGTGGCATAGTCGGCAATGAAGCGGCCGACCGTTTTGCCGGAATCGGTCAACTTGGACAGATTTTAACGCGTAAAGTACCGCTAGGCGACATCAAATTATGGATCGTCAACATCCTCAAAACTTTTTGGGCGGAAAAATTGTCCGTTGGAGCGACGCTGTGCCTCCGGAGGATCAAAAGCTCCATAAGAAGATTCGAAGACGGTCCAACACATCGTGTGATTTGCCCGAAGTACGAAAACCTACGGAACTCATGCGGGATCAGCGGGAGCATTCGTGATGTGCTTGGTGATGACCCTTCACGAACTGCTGCACTGCTCGGTTTTTAAAAAGATGCCAATCTGTAAGCAAAAACTTATGATCAAATGGAAGATCTTTGTTCCTTCCCCTTCGAGATAAAGGGAACAAGAACAGACGGCATCTCCATACGGTGCGGAATCCCCATCAGTGCCCTGGGGGCATGGTAAGCGGACATCCTCGTCAAACGACCAGGCAGAAGAAATCAAAAGTCGTAATGTGTGGAATGATGAAAATTGTTTATTTTATCATTGTTAACCCTTTAAGACCCAAGTTTTTTATTTACCTAAAAAAACCTCTCCCACTTTTATCTCGAATTTCCGACTTTCAACATGAAATATACCTAGCAGAAAATTGCCAGCATAAAACCAATGTGTATGTGTGATAGGTGAAAATATACTAAAGACGTTCTAGTGGGGGTGAACATTGAAAATAATGTCTGAATAATTTGAAAAGAGAATCCGTGAAGCTCGTCTAAAAAGCTGTAGAGGGTTAATTGTTGGCCGTATGTGCATGTAAAATGAATCAATGTTCATTGCATGCCCACATCGCGGCACTGTTTCGGCCTTTTTTGCTGAGTCGAACCAGTCCAGGAGGCTGATAATCTCAAAAATAGAGAATTAAAAAAAAAACAATGTATCACAACGGAAAATTGTTGCAAAACATAGTACCGCTAGTGGTGTTGTGCAGAAAATTTGGACAAAGTACCAGAAGCTCGGATTTGTGGCTGACAGAACGCGGATTTGTGGTAAAACAGACCGTCGCACTTATTCAATGATCATCAGAGAAATCAAGAAAAATCCATCGGTAACCATTTGATCTATTAATGAAAACCTTCAGCTTTCAGTATCCGGCAGTACAATTAGCCGCAGGATCAGGGAACATGGAGTACTCGTAAAGTTCGCTCGTGAGCTACCATAATCAGTCTCAAAAATAAAAAAGCACGGCTAAAGTTCTCAAAAAATATCTCAACAATCCGTGTCTTCCTGGAAACGTTTGTCGACTGATGAGTCGTATTTTGAGGTCTTTAATCAAAAACGACGAGTGAGAGTTAGGAGGAAATCAGGTAAAGTGCTACAAGATCGTCATCTACAGCCTATGGTAAAGCACGGCGGTGGAAACATCATGGTCTTCTTTGCCTGCGCCGGAGTAGGAAACTTGGTTCAAATCAACGGCATAATGACAGTTGACGCCTCCATTGACACCATAAATGTAAATCTTCGTGAATTCGTTACAAAACAAGAATCAAAGTCCACATTTGAACCCTATTGAAAATACATGGCCTATTCCGGACAATAAGGTGGACAAATTGGCGTAACGAACAAGGACATGTACTTCACAGCATTATCGAGAACCTGGAAGGAGATTAACGCATGACATCTGAAGAATTTGGTGGAGAGCATGCGACTTCAGAAGGTTATTGAGGCTCAGGGTCGTCATATTTCATACTGAAGATTTTATGTTTGCATCATCACATCGTTTTTCTGTTACAAATTTTTAAAGTGGATTTTTTTTCTACTCAGGATACATTTCTCTAATTTGCTTCATAGGCTTTGATTTGAGAATAAATTGACTACATTGTTGTTTCGATGTCTGAGTATATATCTTATCAACTGTTATAATACGAAAACATACCCTCATCTCACAAACATTGTTTATTTAAGCCTCATGATATGATGATGATTCAATGAATTTTTTTCCGTTGCGGGTCATTATACAATCAACCTCCGAATTAATCTCATAAAGCAACTACTCGCCCACTTTCAGAAACCACAAACGAACAAGGGCAGCCATATCATGCTGAGCTGCCAGTCGATCAACACCCTCCAGGATCTGTACAGCTTCTTCTCGACACTGTCGATGCGCTGGCCGTCGCATATATCCTACACAGCGGATTCCGAGCGGGACACCAAACTTTGTCTGGACGAAGTCGAGAAGGTGCTTGCGTTGGATTTCCTCGAGAAGATACCTTCCACCAAGTAGTAGTAGTGAGAGCGGTCGCCTCCTGCTCCTCCGGCAGGAGTGGTGAACAAGACAACACAGGTATTACATTCTGACGCATTTGTGGAACCAATAGTTTCGGTTAGCCTGTCACAGTCGTTGGAAGGGAATCTGTGTGTACGTGTATATATTAGCTGAACATTTTTTTAAACATGATCAATTCAAATTGTGATTATTGGAGTTTTACTACTCTATGGGGTTTTCGTTTCGACGTCGCTTCAACTCTACCAATTATGTACAGAAAAGGGCAATTATTCTAGCAAACAACTATTTATTCTAATCGAGATAAGTTGGAAGGGCGATCGTGATGGAAAGGAGCGTGACGGTTCTCTTCCAGAGGAAACGAACGCGTTGAAAAGTGATATAATGTATAGCACAGATAGCGCACCATCAAGTATAGATGAAAAAAAACATTACTGTAAGCATAGGTAAGAAAAAAAGTCAGTGTTATTTACGTGAAAAAGATGGTGATTCCGGATCCCGCGATCGCTACCTGTTGATTCGCATTTTTTTTTTGCTTTCGAATCAAATCGAACACGAGTCGTGGGAAGAATCGCAACAGTGCATATAATATTATACCTATTAATATTATTATTAAACAAATAGGCAAATGACAGCAGTATAAGTGTAATAAGTAAAACTTTTAATACATTTTTAAAATGTCGTCGTTGTGCAATAATGCGTCGATGAGTTCTACCTGCATCACTTGAAAACCGAAGGCCCAATCTTTTTTATGTTGAGTGTAAGAGCCCCCGCAGACTGCAGACTGATTTGTGGGCCGATAGTTTGGTCGGCTTCGTAATCAGTACGGAGAGGTATGCATGTACGCACATTACGTCGATTCAGTTGGGTCGGTTTTTGCACCAGAAGGCCGACCCGACCAAACTGTTGGTTGACAGAAAGTCTGTAGTATGCGGGAGCTCTAATTGTATTTCCGGGTTTCACGTCTGGGTGGGGCTAACAACAGATGTAGTCGACATTCATGAGCGAAAAGGTGTCTCTTATGTTCGAAATACCTATTCATTAGACGTAGTAAAAATGAATCCATTATTTTTGCGCTAAATTGGAGGCGTTGTTTAGCACTGAGACGAGACATACAACTGGCTCACTCTTCTTTTTGCTTTTTATTCGACTAAACGCGAACAACAGGGATATCGAACCACGCGAGATGCCAAGTTTCCAAATGAGATAAGGTTTCTGTAGATTATTTTTCTACGCCCGTAACATGTTTTACCCTTCATATAGGGCCTGATTCTCGAATACACTTCACGGTGGAAACGAAATAAACGGCACGCCATTGAACTACGTTTTACGAGTTAGTGAAGTGTCGAAGATAATGATGAGTTTTCAGGCAGAATGAGCACTTTTCAAATAAAAAATCATTAATGAAAATTAACTTCTTCGTATCAAACTGGTATTCAATGTGAGTGGAAAACTTTGTTTTCTTCATGTGTTATAATAATCTCATACAAAAATTTCATCTGAAGATAATTTGATATTATAATGATAAGTTTAGTGGGAAACTAATCTCGTATCCAGATGTCGACACCGTACCGTTGTCATCGCGAATACGTTTCATTCCGTTTCCACCGTGAAGTGTATTCGTAGTGTATTCGAGAATCAGGCCCATATTCTATGAATATTTACATTTGGATGATGTACAGTGGGCTTTCATCGAGTATTCGAATCTGATCAGTGACTAACCACGGGTGACAAACGTCCTTGATGAATAAAACGAAGATCAGAGGTCCCAAGTGATTACCTTGCGGAACACCTGATGGTATTTCGGTATAAGGTATTCCTGCATGACAGGTAAGAGTTCAGCTAGCGAACAATCCACGGAGGCACACTAATACCAGGGACAGACATACAGCTGTACTTGCGTTGTAAGAGTGAAGCGTAGCACAGGTACTATCGTACCACGACAGACATACTTTGGTTGTACATTGTACCGTATGTCAAACTGACAATCAGAATTTTTCCAATTTTCACCACATATTTCAATGAAAAAGGTTTTTATTTAGCGTCTTAACTATCAAACACAACAAGCAAATTTCCACTCTGAGTTATCAACTCAAGAGAAAGTCAGTGAAAAGACTGTTTGCCAAGTGTTTTGATACGATTTGTTCATGCTACCCACCACTAACCGTCTATGGCGCTGCACACAGTACAACTATAGCCTTGTACAGCGGTAAAATAGGTCGGTACAGGTACAGCGATTGTACCGAGTTGCTTGCATGGTTCTAGCGCTGTACATGGTGACAGACATACAATTTTCGAAGTACAACGGTAGTACAGCTGTATGTCTGTCATAAGTATAAGGCGATTCAGTTTTGAAACGGCGAGATTGTGAGGTACTTCACCGAGAGCCTTCGAGAAGTCTATGTACACGATGTCTACTTGCTGACGTTTCTCGATGCTGCGGATGACTGTGCAGGTGAAGGTCATCAAGCTACAGGTTGTCGAGCGCTTTTCATGAATCCGAGATCATTGGCCGAACAGCTGAATACAACTTGTCATGCAAAAGTATTTCTAGCACCTCGGCCAAACAGCTCAAGATCGAAATGGGCCGATAATTTTCCACATTGAGCATATTACCTGCCTTGAAGATCGGTGTGATTGATGCAAGCTGCAACATCCAGAAAAATGCCATCCATAAAGGAGTGGATAGATATAAGCATGATGGAAGCGGCTAACGATGCTGCACAGTTCATGACGAAGGATGACAGAATGCATTCCGGACCTGAACCTTTCTGAACGAGGAGTTTCAAAAATATCGGCGCGACTGAAGTGAGGCTGCAGCATGCGAATATTATAGCTTGGTAGTTAATCAACATATAGCTGCAACGGAGGAATCTCAGCATGCTTGATAACGCTACCTACGGAAGAATTCAGCAAATAGATTCGTATAATTGTCACTGGTGATGAAGTTATGGCTGCCATAAGTTACGTCTAACGAAATACCAGAAACGATCAGAAAGCTGATGAGTTTTCTCTAAGGCCAGTCTGAAGCCGATCAATATAGTCCCTAATACGAAATTCCTGCAGACTGCTGTACTCGGCTTCTGCTAGATGTACATCATTATTTCTTTGCTGCAGTCCTATAGTGAAAGTAACGTTTTCGGGCCTTACGCAGACGGTTTCGCTGGTTACGCAATTGGGGATTCCGCAATGGTTGTTGTAATTGCATCGAAGGCTTACGAGTCTTTATCGAGACCATATCATGGATTATCTTATAGGGTGACACGGGGTGATTTGGACCAACCCTTTATCTTTAAGTACGGCTCAACTTGGATTTTTTATAATGTCGTTTTCTTTTATTATTGAACCGTATGTAACTAACGTAAAAAAACTTTGGTGAAATTCGACAGGTGGAAGGAAACGGTAGCATGAACACAACAAGCACTTTGATTGTCAAAAAATGTGAGTTTTCCGATCTTGGTTTTAAGGTTTTTTTCTGCTGATTAAACAAACTTTTCGTGTATTGTGCAGTAAAGTTCTGTTCGCCTACAGAAGAGGAACAATTTGATGCAGCGAAACTGTAAGTTTGATAACAATAAATAAAATTAATTGCATTTTAATTTTTGCATGTTGTGTGGGGTGACATGGACACGTTTCTGTGGGGTGAATTGGTCCTACAGGTTTGAGGCTTTTCTTTGATCTAATTGATTCCAGATGTCACGGAATTACAAAAATAGAATGGGCAGACAACGTTGGAAGAAGCAGGAACTTGAAAGAGCAACTCAAGAACGGATTTTCTTTGACCAACAACGAAAGTGTTTGAAAATACTCGAACAACAGTGAAAAGATTCATGCAGAATTCGAGATGGTGTCAATCCAATTTTTTGTTCTGGAATCTGGCCAAGACACCTGGTATCGACCCCAAAACACTGTTACTGATTGTAACATTATCCTAAAATACATCACATAAACATAAGCATGTTTTTTTTTCGATGAAACACACACTGGACTAAATCACCCCGCATCAAATTTTAATGTCCAAAAATCATCTCTTCTATTTTATGATATATTTCATAGTTTGAAGCTTGATATAATGATTAAACATTTTTGATTGAGAGAAAACAAGTGTAGCTCAGTATACAATGTGATTTTTTTGATTTAGACCTTATTGGTTTGGAAATATTAGGCGATTTGCTTAGGTGGTCCAAATTCCCCTCTTTTCCCCTAAATATTGTCATAGATGACGGAGAAGGTGACGTCCACGGTAGGAAGATTAAGTAACCGTTCCTAATCCAATGTTGCTATTCTCGAGTTAATAATATTATTGGTAACCCTTTAGAATTTACCAATCAGCAGCTGGTCCGAAAACTGACCCGGAATCGACCCCTCTATTGTCTAGTATTGTCTCAGGTCTCTGGTCTAACGTTTCTTTTCTCGATCCAGTCAAACAGTTAAATTCTAGAATCTTCCAGTTTTTTAATAATATTATCCAGTTTTCTTTACATTTGTGTATAAGTTTTATCGATTTTATGTATTCACAATGTATGAATATTATTCCATCCTCACTCTCCCTATCCCATGACCAATTTTTGTTTTTTGATATTTATCGTTCGATAGATTCAAGATGCAATTACGTTGAATCGATCTTTCTTACTCGAACTAAATGTTATTTTTCCAATTTTCCAAAAAATCGGTTTTTGAGCCGGAGGAAATAATCAAGGATACCTCATTTTGATCTTGATACCAAAATTTGGTTTTGACACGCCTGATGTAAGAAGTAAAATGCCAAAAAAATTGAAGAATATTGAATGTGCTCGGAATGGATTACTATTGTGGTACCTAATCAGAAATTATTCCAGAATTCTAACACATAGATCACTGCATAAACCAGTGATCAGTTCTACGCATAGTTGTGACAATTCTCACTTTTCTTCATAAAACGATGTTGTAATACCCAATCTTCCGAACAAACTAACAAGGGTGATCGATTTTGAAGAAGTTATTAATCACCCGTATTCTGAAATCCGATCGATTCAGAATTACCCGCTACGCTTCTCAATTGTAAATTCCTAAAATTAAATCGAGACAAAAAAATCTTTGGAAAATTGTAGGAAAATAGTTGAGTACGCTTCAGGACTACAGTATCAAAGTATGTTATTTCACTTCAGTATACCGTGAAGTTCATTTGACGGTGAATAATTATCGACTGAATAATTATTAATGACGTGTTCTCATATCGACTCGGGTATCAAAAAGAAGTTCAAAAGTAATGTAGCTTCCACAATGAAGCGAGGAACTTTGCTATCTCACGTCACTCGCCGCGTAGAATAAGGGGGATTATTTTGCCACTGAAGTATACGTCCTTATACAGTGACGTCTCGATTATATCACTGGGTGTTTTTATCACGTCTCGGTTATATCACTTTCGATTTTATCACTGAAAATGTTTCGTTTATATCACGTTTTTAGAAACAAAAGAAATAATATGCAAATTTCAATTAGTCGTTGAGTTATTGAACAAAAAATGAGGACTAAAGCAGATAAAATGATTTTTAAGTATTCAAACCGCCTCCAGTGATCAGCCGTATTCACATAGCTAACGAAAAGTTTTCTCAATTTGTGGGATTTGTAGCGAATATTGCGTATTTTTTATGAAAGCCTCTCGTACTAATTTCCTAAGCTCAGAATCAACAACTATGGATGATTCTAATCAACTTTCTCTTTGATTGTTTGGAATGAGATGTACCACCTGTGACGTTTCCCAAGATTGATCCAATTGTTGAAGTTCCATTTGAATATAGCCGGTGAAACATTTTTGTGACAACTTTCGCGAATTGAAGTTTGTTTTTATTCCTTTGGAACGACAAATAGTCGAGATAAAAAATCCTCCTGGACGTGAATCGAATCGGTGGTATGTTTAAATAAATGTAAGCTTTAACTAGTTTCTTGACAATATTCTTGAATGTTACAGAAAGTGACCACTTTCATATCAAGTCTTACGTGACCAGAACACCAGAAACTTGGACATCCAAGATAACATTTTAAAGAAACAAAAAAATGATTCACTTGCAAAAAAAAAAACTAAATAATTTGTACGTAATTTTGGAGCACTTGCGTCGTTCTAGTATGGTAGTGCCTTAATTTTAAAAAGGGTTCCGGCATTCGTGAGCTTCAAACATTGTTTGTGGCGGAAAGTTTTCAACCAATTATCGGGTAATGGATAGTTGCAACCAGGTATATAATCTCTATAATCGCAACGAATCTAGTTTACTCTCCAAAACATTAAAACATTACATCACTCATTCGGAGAAAAAAAAAAAGTGTTGCAGAAATCATTATTGACAAAACCGAATAACTTTCATATTGTGTTCCTATTTTACTGATACTCTTAAACTGCAATTGATAATAATTGGAAGATCGAATTATCTTCGATGTTTCAAAGATTTATCATCTCCAGTGTACTACCGAGGTTCTGCTGTGGCTGGGTGAACCGACAGTTAATTTGTGAATGGTTCAGTTTGTTTCGGAAGCTTGTCAGTTTGGAAGAAAAAGAAACTACAACCTAAAACCGTTTTATTAATATAATGGATAATTGCGCCGCGCACCATTGAGGGGATTAAATTTTCTCTAATATTAGGTTAAAATGAGCTTTTTCTACAAATTCCGAATGCAGTATCTATTAAGTGCGATTCACATACAACATACACGTCACGTTCACGTCCCGTCACGTCACGATACGTCAATGATTCTACCATGCAATTCTCATGAAAACATTCACATACACCAGCAACGTAACGACCCGTCAGCATACGTTCAACGAAAACGACCGGCAGGGTTTGTAGAAAAGAATAAAGGTGCCTATTCTGTATTCCGACGGATTTCTATTTCGTTCGAAAGTGATATTTCGATCGTTTTCGAATTTACCATTCCCTATTCCAATCGTTTTGCTCGTTTCGAACGAAAGTGTTAGAAAATTTCGAATATGCATCGATCTGTCAAAAACCGATAAACAAAAAGAAACACCGTATTAAATAGCGGCGAGTGCGAGTTGAATTTCAGTTAATTTTTGATCCTAAGAGAAATTTGTGAGAAAATTTTCTCGTTCAATGGATTCCGTTTTGTTACCGATTTTGGCGGAGCAAGAAGAAATTGGAATGCCTTGCTACCATCGGCGAAACCACCGAAAATCAACCGACTTCATGAAACTTTCTGATGAAGCGTAAGTATCCGTCTCAAAAATCCCATGTTTGTTTCTCTTATTGATTAATTTTGCCCTTATTCAGATTCATCAAAAGTTTTCGTCTAAGTAAGGAAGCTTTTCGGTACGTTTTAGAGGAAATTGAGAACTGCCTTACCACAAGGAAAGGTGGTCTATCCACGGAGGTGAAACTCGCAGCATGTTTGCGATTCTTTGCTGAAGGAAATTATCAACATGGAGCAGGGCAAGATTATCACATTGCCATAGCACAGCCCACATTTTCCAAGGTGCTGACTGAAATGCTTAACATTCTGGAGCGGACACTGTGTAAGAAATGGATTTCCCTAAATATGATGGAAGATGAACAGCGGCGTGCTAAACTACACTTCTATCAGAAAACATCAATTCCGGGTGTTATTATGTGTTTGGATGGAACCCACGTAAAAATTATTCCACCTAAGCTGAATCGAAATTTGTTTTTTAATCGGAAGGGATTTTATAGTCTCAACGTTCTGATTGTAAGTATTATTAGTATTTGAATTAACAAATCAATGAACAAATACTCTTTTTTATCAACATAGGTTTGTGACGATCAGCAAAGGATTCGTTTCGTTGATCCTACCTTCCAGGGATCTAATCATGACTCTCATATATGGCGTGTAAGCCCTGCAAGAACTCACTTTGAGCAGCTTCACCAAAATGGTGAAGTTAATACTAAGATTCTAGGTAATGTTCAACTACAATATTTTAGTATACTTGTATGTACTGTGTGATAAAATATTTTCAGGTGATGCTGATTATCCATCGGAACCTTGGTTAGTAACGCCATTCAGAGCAGTGGAGGAAGGGAGTTTGGAGAGCGATTTTAATCGCAGGCATGCCTTGGGTCGTGCTATCGTCGAGCGGACAATCGGTTTACTAAAAAATCGGTTTAGATGCATCCTTGGCGCGAGACAACTTCACTACAATCCTACTAAATGCGCTCAAATTATAAATGTATGCTGTGCACTTCACAATATATGCTTAGAATTTGGTCGTTCTCAGTAGTTATAATATGTTATGCAGCTGTTTACATAATAAACTTTTGTTTAAATTAATATTTATGACTGTTAAATTTCATCTAACTTGTTTGCAAATGCTCAAATAAATAACAACCACCGGAAAAGGAAGTGTCTTCCTTACTTAACTATGGTTTCGGCAGAATTATTTACTCTTATTCCTGCCAACACTTTGAGAACATGTCATTATCGATTTCTCGTAAGCAGGCCAAGTATTCAAATAACCATTATTAATACTTTTTGCGTTGTTTCAACCCCTTGCTGTACGATTTAATTTCCAACAGCACGGTCCAAAACGAGCACTTCGAGTCGTTCCGCTACTCTGCTGAGTGTGGGTATCTAACATAGGTGCCCTATGATGAGCAAATACATGTTGTGTTTAAAATAAAAACGAAGGAGTTATTACTACGTACTAACTCGTTCGTTTTTATTTTAATTATAATATTCAAATTATATTTTATATTTTTAGCTCATTCAATTTTTTTTTTTTAAATAACGGAAATTTGATAATCTTCAGTTGTCGGTATCCTCATCATATGCCTGAAGCTATGTAATTATTTCACATCGAGAAACAACGAGTGAAGTTCAATGTTGTACGTGAAGGGGTTAAGGAAGTTCCATAAACTATAGGCGAAATTCGTGAATTTTAAAAAAGTTTATATAATTTTGATGCTATTCCAAACAAACTTCAAAGAAAAAATTAAGTAAGATTTTTCTTCCATGGAAAGATATAAAAATACGATTAGAACTTTTTTCATTTTTTTATACTTGAGTTACAATATAAAGATAAAAAATCAGATCACTGATATTTTGAAACATTATTCTAATGTTCTGAAATATACGCAATCTGCGTTTCAAGGATTTGTCGCTATTGATTTCTCCAGCGCGATCTTCTCCATCTCGTGGTTATGTCGTTTTTGTTCACTCAGATGTTCTTTGAGTGTGGCATCCACGGAAAGAATCGCTCGAGCTGATTGGCGCTGATAATGAACCAGATCACTCAAATTCTTGTTTGTGTTTTTTAACAGGGATTTCACATTGGTGTGAAATTTGTTTTGTTGCTCGACTTGCAGTTCTAATAGCCTCGTGGTAGAAGGTCTGGATTTTTTCGGCTGAGAGGGCTGGAAGTGAATGGTATTATTGATACCGTCACACTCGTCGGAAGTACCATAATATATAAAATTTTCCTGGTCTGCAGCTTGAGGTTCACCCGAAGGCGAACCCAACTGTGTTCCATGAGATGAGGTACCCGGGATTCCTTCCACGGTCGCAAGTAACCCAGTTAGTAGAACTGCCTGCTCCTCCAGCTCGGACAAATTGATAATTTTATTGGGTCCTCCACCTGTCGCCCTCTGCTCCCGTTTGTTGTGAGCGAGTTTTCGCTTTAATCCGGACTTATAGTCCGCCCAAACCTACACAGAAAACCAGGGCAAAAATAAGACTATAAACATATGTTTCGGATTCGTTTTAGTATATACCTTTTTCCATCCACTTCCATCGCGAATAGGCGGTCCCAAACTATTGACTTCTGCCGCCAGATCATCCCAGAAGGGTCCGGAATTTCCTCGGGAGAAACCCTTTGCTATGTCCGGCTCTTGCTCCAGAAGCAGCACAATCCGCTCGAACTGATTTTTAGTGGTTGTTTTGTTTTTGTTTTTTTCCCTGTTGAACGTTAAAATTAATTTAAAGAAAAAAATGATTAAAAATTAGCTTACATTTTTGCAGTTCACCGCTCATCCGCTGCGGAAATTATTCACTCCTTCATAAACAAAGTGGGTTTGACGTTTGGTTTGATTCGAATGAAAGATGTTCGAAAACAAAACAGTCCGAACGAAAGGTATTCGAATTTGAAAACACCTCGAACGAAACAGGGAATGGAATTTACCAAGTCGTTCGAAATATTTCGAATCGATTGAAATACAGAATAGACACCAAAGTCTTGTCCAGTTAGAATCCGTACGCGTTGCACATTTTACAGCGGCACAGTCAGTGGCCGCTGCAAGAAAGTTTTTACAGCGGTTTGTTTACAAATGTTTCCTCTTCTGGTGGTAAAAGTTTCAAATTTTTTCGTGCCGTAAGTCCGGAGTTATTCCACATGGAAGACAGAAGAAGAAAATTAATCTTGCACACCCACGTTGACAATCCAACGTGGTCGGGTGCGAAGATCGCGAAACAGTTGGATATCGCTAAAACTACCGTATGTGATGTGCTCAGACGATTCCGCGAGCGGAACAGCGTGGACCGGGCGGTTCAAAAGAAGCATCGAAGCGGAACCTACGATCGTCAGCTGAATTGGAAGGTGTTGAGAACCGTCAGAGCAAACCCTGGACTGTCCGAACATGATATCGCTCAGAAATACGGTGCCGCTCGTAGTACCGTTCGACGAATCATTCACCGAGCTGGACTTCATTCCTACAAAGCAATCAAGCAACCAAATAGGACGATGAAGCAGAGTCTAATGACGAAAACTCGCGCTCGTAAGTTGTATTATCAGGTACTAACGAAGTACCATGGATGCCTGCTCCAGGATGACGAAACTTATGTAAAAATGGACTTCGGCCAACTTCCGGGACAAAAATTTTATCTTTCCACGGCACGAGGCGATGTCCCCGCCAAATTCAAGTTCATGTTCATGGACAAATTTGCCAAGAAGATGATGATCTGGCAGGGTATATGCACCTGTGGTGCGAAGACGCCGGTTTTCATCACTACAAAGACCATGGATTCGAAATTGTACAAGGAAGAGTGCCTGAAGGAGCGTGTGTTGCCTTTCATAAAGGCACACAATGGTCCCGTTAAGTTTTGGCCTGACTTAGCGAGTTGCCACTATAGCCGGGAGGTTCTCCAGTGGTACCGCGACAACGGGGTGGATTTTATCGAGAAGGAGTTCAACCCACCAAACTGCCCCCAATTCCGCCCAATTGAATAATATTGGGCGATTATGAAGCGGAAGCTAAAGAAGACCGGAAAAATGGCTCGGGACGCTGCAGGGATGACCAGATTCTGGAAAAAACTGGCCACAGAGGTCGACACTGCCGCTGTGCAACGTTTGATGGGAGGAATCACCAGAAAAGTGAGAAGTTTCATCAGAAATGAAGAAAAATAATTTTAAGGACATTTTTTTGTAAAAGTGCAAGAATATATCTTTCTTTTGGTTGATCACTCTTTTTTGTATGTCATTCTATCTCCGAGATATAAATGATTTCTTCCGTACGGATTCTAACTGGACAAGACTTTAATTGACGGAGACGGACGGCTCGTTTGGTTTTTGTCTGGGCTTTGTGTCTCGGCTTTTGTTTTGATTTGGTTGTACAGTAATTTACATCTACATCGACATTAGGCTAATTGAACAGATCTGTGATGCAACACGTTTAATTAGATATTTTTACCTCTAGTTGGACATTTTTGTAAACATTGAGTTCGAGACCCAAATTATGGCCCCACATTGAAATTCGCCACCAGTCGCAAATGTCCAATTACTGGTCAAAACCGACTCCAATGCGACACTGAGCGGTGCCTCAGCATATCGCTTTATAAGCAACTTACTGTACTTTTCATGCCAACATATCTCTTAGCTCCAAATTTCGGAGTGAAAATCATTCGCGACTAGTTGAAAGAATTATTCTATTTATTATTATTGTTGCATGAGGGTCGGACTACGGGGTTTAAGCATTTAAATAATTGAATTCAATGATTCTCATTGAATTTTTCAAAATTTAGAACTGATTCTAGGCATGCTGATTTGAAAGAGGACATTGCAATTTAAAATTGTTGTAGGTGGCGACACCATGAATAAAATTAAATAAATCATTCGTTTGGCATTTGACGGGACGGTGCTGGTGGAAGCATTGACTGCATGTGTGAATTGGTGGAGACGTTGACGGAACGTAGACGTTCTTCTCCGTAACATGCTATATGAATCGCACATTAAGTGCGATTCACATACAACATACACGTCACGTTCACGTCCCGTCACGTCACGATACGTCAATGATTCTACCATGCAATTCTCATGAAAACATTCACATACACCAGCAACGTAACGACCCGTCAGCATACGTTCAACGAAAACGACCGGCAGGGTTTGTAGAAAAGAATAATTGACGGAGACGGACGGCTCGTTTGGTTTTTGTCTGGGCTTTGTGTCTCGGCTTTTGTTTTGATTTGGTTATACAGTAATTTACATCTACATCGACATAAGGCTAATTGAACAGATCTGTGATGCAACACGTTTAATTAGACATTTTTACCTCTAGTTGGACATTTTTGTAAACATTGAGTTCGGGGCCCAAATTATGGCCCCACATTGAAAGTCGCCACCAGTCGCAAATGTCCAATTACTGGTCAAAACCGACTCCAATGCGACACTGTGCCTCAGCATATCGCTTTATAAGTAACTAACTGTACTTTTTATGCCAACATATCTCTTAGCTCCAAATTTCGGAGTGAAAATCATTCGCGATTAGTTGAAAGAATTATTCTATTTATTATTGTTATTGCATAAGGGTCGGACTACGGGGTTTAAGCGTTTGAATAATTGAATTCAATGATTCACATTGAATTTTTCAAAATTTAGAACTGATTCTAGGCATGCTGATTTGAAAGAGGGCATTGCAATTTAAAATTGTTGTAGGTGGCGACACCATGAATAAAATTAAATAAATCATTCGTTTGGCATTTGACGTGACGGTGCTGGTGGAAGCATTGACTGCATGTGTGAATTGGTGGAGACGATGACGGAACGTAGACGTTCTTCTCCGTAACGTGCTATGTGAATCGCACATTACTCAACTAATGGACCCGGGAATAATTCGAAATATAAAACTAATCTACCGAGAAAAATTGGATTCGTCAATTATGTTAAATCGAGAAGCACTGAACAAGGCACTAAAAAACGTTAAAAAATGTATTATTTTTTTACTATTCGAGTCTTGGCACCATTATTTTACTTCCATGTCAAACTTGTTTATGATTAATTCTTCTGAGACTCGAATAGTTGTATGCAAGGCGCCTAGAAGTATATCCTAAGGTACCGCTTCGTCACTAAGTTGGTTAGGGGAGCGGTATATGAAAACAGTACGGAAGAAAGTAGAAGGGGAATTATTTGCTTGTAGCGTGAAAGAGACAGACTGATCACGAGCGAGCTTCGGCACTAGCATATTGTGTTTTGTTTACAAACAAAACACAGTCGACTTCCAAGATGGCTGAAGAGTGATTTTAGCAAGTTGGCTCACCTTATCATATACCTCTAGGTGCCTTGGTTGTATGTCAACTCGAAGAAGAAAGAATGTGTCACAATGTCACATGTTATCATTCTAGAGAATGGTCAATTAGAATGGATTGAATTTGAGAAAGATAAAGAATTAAGTGAATTCATACAGATATCAACTGGAAACAACAACTCTGAAATATGTGATAGTATAACATCAGCAGAAGACAATACACAAATTGACAGTAGATAATTCGAGTTATAAGATTGAACACGCAAAGCAAATCACTTTGATAGCGCACGAGCGTTTTTAAGAAATATATGAGAAACTACTATGAAAAAAGCTTTGCAACGATGATCTCGATATGTTATGGGCCCTATTCCATAAAACGAGACGAGCAATTCGTCTCGGCTTCAGTCACTGTCGAGACGAGCAAAATACCCCATTCCAGTACACGAGTTTCATTGAAATGTTTTATTTGGTTTTTCTCGATATGATCAGTGATGTCAGATGAGAAGACATGTTTTTGTTTTGAGAAAAACAACAAACAGTTTTAAAATTGTTCAATCGATACTCTTTTCTCAGTGCCAAAATATTTAAAAAACATAACAATAAGGAATAAGTTTCATATATCTTTTGGTTTCATTGATATTTTTCCTCGAGCATATGGTTTCATCACTCAGACGTTTTGTTATTATGGATTTATTGGGGCCAATGTTTGTTCACCTAATCAATGATTTATCAAGAAAAGTTTTAAATCTATATATTAGCCTGTCAAAAAAGTCCTGCGGTATTTTTTTTTTTTAATTTTCAAATTTTTTTTTCATTTTCACTTCTGATTACCTAGCTCGTTCGCCATGGACAAAAACAGGTTGTAGTCACTTGGTGCAAGGTCCGGACTATACGGCGGATGCAAAAGAACCTCCCATCCGAGCTCCCGGAGCTTCTGGCGCGTCACCAAAAAGTGTGTGGCCTGGCGTTGTCCTGATGGAAGACAATGCGGCCTCTGTTTATCAAAGATGGCCTCTTCTTCATGAGTGCTACCTTCATGCGGTCCAGTTGTTGGCAGTACAGGTCCGAATTGAGCGTTTGGTCATAGGGAAGCAGCTCATAATAGATTATTCCTTGGCAATCCCACCAAACACACAGCAGAACCTTCCTGGCCGTTAATGAGGTCTTGGCCACCGTCTGAGCCGCTTCAGCGGGCTTCGACCACGACCGTTTGCAATTCACGTTGTCGTAAGTGACCCACTTTTCATCGCCAGTCACCATCCGCTTCAGAAACGGGTCGATTTTGTTGCGATTCAGCAGCGATTCACATGCGTCGATACGGTCAAAGATGTTTTTTGCGTCAACGTGTGTGTCACCCATACATCGAGCTTCTTTGTGAATCCAAGCTTCTTCAAATGGTTAATAACGGTTTGATGACTTATCCCCAGCTCTTGGCCGATGCTACGGTTGCTACTATGCCGGTCTTTCTCGGCTAATTCAGCGCAATTTTCGACGACAGGCCTTCCGGAGCGTAGCGCATCTTCGACGACCTCTACACCAGAACGAAAACGTTGAAACCATTGTTGTGCGGTGGAAATGGAAACTGTATCGGGTCCATAAACGGCACAAATTTTATTGGCAGCTTGAGATGCATTTTTGCCTTTATCATAGTAGTACTGTAAAATATGTCGGATTTTCTCTTTATTTTGCTCCATATTTGCGACACTATAACTCACGAACGACTTAACCAAACAAAACAGTGTCAAGGACTATATTATAGCGCGCAAAAATTCCTTTCCAACAAGCTATAATATGACTCGATACAATGAATACAACTAGAACTACGCGCCTACAACGACACCTCGCGGAAATACCGCAGGACTTTTTTGGCAGCCTAATATATGCATTTCCAATAAAGTAGTTGTTTTGAATTACTCATTTTCCTTCAATATGTGAAGACCAGGTGTATGACACGATTATCGCTATCTCACTCTACCTACCGTCACCGCCTATCTCACTATCCCTCTGCTGTAAAAGTTCATCATCGACATCACGATATGTCAGATGGTGGTAAATTGGTAATTCGCGATAACGTCGACGTCTGGTGGCGACTTCAAGTTTGAGTCATAATTTGGGTCCCAAAATCGTTAGTGTAATCTCTACCAGATTAGAAGACACGAAGCCGGTTTTCAAATTTGAAAATTTGAATGAAAACTTTCACATTATGTTATTCAATTATTAGAAACACGTATTTCTGACTTTCATTCAACTATATGGTCATACAATTCCAACATTGTTGCTGATTTTTTTCTTTATAATATAAAGTTGTCTTCATAAACAATTTTCGTATGAGACTTTTTCCCCACCTGCAAACAAAAATGTTTTTAATTTAAACAGAATACTAATTTGATATGGGAAAGCTAATTTTCATTCATAATTTTAATTTTGAAAACGTTCACTCCGACTGAAAATCAGCTGTTCTTTGACGCTCCCCTAAACTAGTAAACGAAGCTCACTGCCGTCAACGCGGATCGCTGTTTTGAAGAAAACAAATACTTTTGACGTGTGAGATGTTGGCATCAAAAACATGGCGGGTGCCATACGGCTGGTGAAGACCCTTTTCGTGCCGTGTTGATATATTTAAAACAGTCATCTAGCAACCCTGGATATGAGTTCAATGTTTACATTTGGTTGTGTTGTTTGTAAGGGTGCTCATACACTGTTTGACCGAAGCCAAATATTTGACTCTTTTTGACAGATAAAATTTGGTCAACGTGTACTGATCAAATATATTCTACACAAAACACGACAAGCAAATATTCAATTATTGGATGCCTAAAATATTTTTTCAGTCTGTTCTTCGTTTTCTGTCGGTACCTTGGTTACCTTGGATATTTCAGTTGATTTTTTTCAATGTTCGGTGTTTGATATTGTTTACTACTGTTTAAAATTGAAGAGTGGCAAACAAAATAGTGTTTGTACAAATATCAAATCAAACCTTATCTGTCAAAAAATATCAAATATTTGACCTCCGGGCAAACAGTGTACGGCCACCCATTTGAAAATCTGTAAAATCTTGCAATTACTGAATTGAATTTGATGGTTGCAGTTGAAAACATACATTGCTTATGCAATACTAGTTTAGCCGTGAAGCAACTTTTGAAGATAAAGGCGGAGCAGAAGAATACCGATGTTTTCAATCAACAAGGTGACCAAACACATCAAACAAACTAGACGATTCGACTGATTCATTGACGAGCGCGGCCAAACGGTCGTCGAACCAGACGAGCTACTCGTCTGTTTTTAGTCTAGCTCGGCTTCTGGAATATGAAAACAAACGAGACGAGCGCTCGTCTCCTCGTGTCGTTTTCTGGAATAGGGCCCTATGTTGCATTGTTTAATAATATGTTGTATTACAGCTCATGTGATAAATAATGCAATAACTGAATTTCTATACATCTTGCATGTCACAGGGACAAAGGGGTTCAAATTATGCATATTGGAGATAAAACACAGATTATTCCATTACAAAAATATCCTGTTTTGAATATATCACGCGGAATTTTTTTTAGCGTGATATAATCGAGACGTTACTGTATATGGATAGTTTAATGATTTCTGTATTGGTAAAACATAGATTTCATTTTTAGTCCCTTATTGCGTTATTCGCGATTTCCGTTATTCGCGTTGAGCTTGGCCGACTATTCCATGGATAATCGGTATTCTACTGTATTCAAACGTTTCCCAAAGGAAAATATCAGGGATGTAAACCAAAATGAGATAATTACAGGGACGAATGATCTTCGGGTTGAAGTCCCTTGAAAAACAAGAACAGAACAAAATAATTCTCTGAAGATATGCGGAAAGCAAACTAAACAACTTGAAAAATCCTAACAGTTGCACCGGTAGCTTTCACTCGCTCGATGCTATCGACTTTGCTCGATATTTACGATAGTAAAATAGAGATGACGAGTCAAATTGTAATCGACTCGATTTCTATAATAGCGCCAAAAGATTACTTTTGCGAATCGAACAATTTTTCAATTGGGCGATAGTTACTTACATGATGTTATAAACTGCTATGGAGTGCTCAAATCGATTGACGCAAAAATCTCATAAATCCATAATGAAATGATCCAAAAATGAACGTTTGGAATTGGATATTTTTCACAATGCGATCGATTTTCTTTTGTTTTACAATTTGTACCTCCAACATGTTTCCGAAAGACGTAATCCTACGTCAAAATAAACAAATATCACGATTTAAAATCAACTTTATTAATCAATTAATGTGTGTATACATCTTTTATTACAGAACAAGGAAAGAAAACAATTCCGCTCCATCCCCTATCCATCAATTGGACTCTGTTCCACATGCCATATCTATTCAAACACTCGCGCTCACAGGAAGAAAAACACAAACAAAAATATGACGATCAACGTAACGATAAGCAAATAAAACATCCGTTTAATCGAGTACTTCCGATCCAAAGCCAGAATGACCTGCCGGAGTGATGCGCGTATGTCTCCTTTATCGCCGCCGCCTCTGCTGGATGATCCCTCTGGTCGGATACCACGAACGGCTGCTAGCCTGGATTGGACGTAATCGTTTTCAACCTTCGAGGGGACCGGTGATGATGTATAGCTGGCGGCGATCGTACGCCTGATCGGATGATCTCGGACTGCGTTCAACTGTGACGATTCCGCTTTCAATCGCGACAGACGCCTGGTGAATTCACTGAGATACGGCGAATCAGTGGGGTCCAATCGAATTTCCTCACGTATTTTCGAGGGGGCCACTTCAGAATAGCGTCCCCGTGATATTGGTGGTGGCGTCGGTTGCTCCGGAGAGGGTTCACGTTCGAAGATAGCAGTCGATTCACTGTACACATTTTGAGAGAGCCCACTAATGCCGCTTGTTGTGGTTCTTTTGCTCATGGTGGACGTGAAACGAGGCTCACGAGTTGGTGTTAATGGAGGACGTCGAACTTTCGGTGCAGGTTCGGGTGGATCAGCCATAACTTCATCTGTAGATTCGGTGAGATCAATTTCCATTTCTTCGATGATTGGAGGTTTCACAGATAGCTCCGCTTGGTGAATATAAGAAGTGGTAACAGTTTCACCTCGGCTCAGTGATGGACTTTTGGATTTTCTATCCCTAGTTCTAACCGCTATTTGTGGCATTTCCTCTTCATCGTCGGAATTTTCCACAATCATAGGTTCCTGTGGTGCGGCAACTACCGGGGCAATGTCCTCTTTATTCTGCAATGGTGTCAGCCTTCCGGATCTTCGTTTAGAAGCCGGGTCCACTTTTTCCGGCTTTTCAGCGGCCGGTTTGGGAGGAGGTAAATCTGGCATCACTGGTAGCGTTTTAGACAGTTTTGCAGCCGAAGCGCCAATCGTAGCCCGACGGTTAGATTCTTTCTTCTGGGCTTTTTTTGGTTCTTCCGCTGGCACAGATTCCTCATCGGAAGAATATTTAGCGACATGAATGGTTTCCCGACGAACCTTGCTGTTCGCATTTTCCATATGATTCTTCAGCTTTTTTATCAACACCTTACGAGTGGTTTGCGTTACCGGCATGTTAGCCATACCATATTCAAGCAGCTTCAATCGCAGATCCTCATTCGATAGATCGTCAATGTTATCCATGGTGACTACAACAATATGGATTGAAAATAGTGCTCAAATAATTCTGACTTTATTACTAGAAAGAAATTTACCTGATGGAAAACTATGTTTGCTGTGATTAGAAGATGCACGGTACTCCGCTCCCCAACTGCTTGTGCGACTCACTTTTGGCCCTAATTTTTGCGGTTTGTAAATGACGTTACGAAGCGATTTGTTATTTGAAATGTCTTGCTTTTCCAGGAAAATTCAAGTTTTCTAGCAAATAGGGCAGGGCGATATGGATTTCGCGCGGTGTGATTGAGGTAATAGAATTTGGGATCGTGATGCAGGATATAAGGTGGGAAGCTTCACGGATTTGGCTGTTTAAAATTTTGATTGTACACTTAGAAAAATTCTCGATAGAAAACTACCAAATACCTTCGGTAATGCGAAAATTAGTGAAATGTACAATTTTTTTACATATTGTCAACTGGCCCACATCCCTACCAGAGGTTAGTATATTTTACTCGATAATAGAGTAAACTAAATGCTTTCACATCTCAAGACTGGATAGAAAAGTACGTATTAACCCATTTTGAGCCACGCGTTAGAAAAATCGAACAGCATAATCGATAATTTTTCGTGTCTTTGGAAAGCAACCTTATGGTAATCTTTTATCAATTTATTTCAATTTTGCATAACTTTATTGGGCAACGATTTAAATTCATTTTAAAGCAAGTATGTCTGGAAGGTATTTTCAATTTCATTAAAAAAAATAATAATAATAATAATAAGATATGGAAATATGTGAACTTTTGTACAGTATTACTTTGATAAAAGAACACACGTTGTGATGTAAGGAAAAAACCATTCGATTGAACCTCCTACGTGAAAATATAAGCGAAATTGAGTGTTCGTAATCGTAATCGAACGTTGGCCATAACAAACATTTTTTTCGGGTGAACCGATCCCCTCGGCAGCACATTCTGGGGTGGCATTTTGCATTTCGAAACGAGCGATTTTTGTTCGTTTCGACCACTTTTGCCATTATGAATCTCGAAGCGAGCGAAATGAATAAGGTAGTAGTAGAGTTTCGAGCAAAGTTTGACATTACGTAACATTGTGTTCGAGTAATTTTCAACTCGAAACGAGAACAAATGTCTCGACAAGAAATGTCGAAGGAATATTGCTTTGTTTCATTAAACGATGTTGTATCCAATTCGATTCATTTTTTTACATAAGCTTCTTTCCAGAAGTGGCATCATTTCATTGAACGCTGATTGGTTGAGCCAAGGCGCCTAGAAATATATCACAAGGTGAGTCAACTTGCTAAAACCACTCTTCAGTCATCTTGGAAGTCTACTGTGTTTTGTTTGTAAACGACCGCTAATTTCAAAGCTGCAGGAGTAGCAGTGCTTCTGAAAGTTATTTGGAACACGGTTGTATCCGAAATATTTTTAAATGCTTCTCAACTAAGTCTAATATACTGCCGAAACTTCATATCGGAAACGCATATAAGACAAACTCACTCCTTTTTACTTAGCGAAGGAGAGTCACTTTTATCTCTCAACTCCCGCATCTGTGGAATGAGCGTACTCTCTTCTTCACTATCGCCATTGTCAAAAATCATTTAGCGATTTTTTCTTTTTAATCACAATTATAATATAATATCAAATTAAATTTGATTTTCGGCATTGACATTTGCAATAGTCGTGAAGTTTGCTTTGTTTATAAACCAAAAAATTTGACAAATTTTACTCAAAATCTAGTACACTGAAAATAATAACTCGAAAAAGATACATAATACTAAAATCAATTCGATTCGAGTTTGAATTATCTCGAAACGAGTTACTCGTTTCGAAATGCGCAATGTCACCCCTGGTTTGTTCATCATGGAAGATGGAAGGTTTTCCCTTTTAGTTTTGCATTTTGAATTGTTAGTGTTTGTAAGTATCGATTAATTGAACAAATATTGTCGAAAAGTTACATTTTTGTCCGCAATAACCCTAGATGATGGCGGTCCGGAAAATTTTGTGTTTGGAGGAGCTGGAGGAAATTATCAATACGTGGAACGGTAATACTAATGAGATTACTGGTGTGAATATTCCTCCGCCGGATCCGGTTGGCGATCTCATCGATGGAAACAAAACCTACATGAATTCAATTCAACCGAATAATAACCTCGATGTTTTTGCACAGCGTATTTTGCGGGTTTTGGAATGTTTTCGATTTTTCGGGAAATGGATAATCGGAAAGAAACAATTCTTTAGCACTGACATTTCCCCAACGCCAGCAATTGCCAATTTAAGCAACGAAAAAATTCCACTGAAATATTTAAGCAAATATTCAGTTATTGGGTGCCCAAAATATTTTTTGGACTGTTTTCGAACCTGACGAACCTGGTTAGGTTACCTTACATATTACAGTCGATTTTTTTTCCACATTCGATGTTTGACACTGTTTGCCACTGTTGATAATTTAGAATTCTTTTATCCAACAATAAGTATTTGTTTTATTTATACATATGTTTAGAATAAATAATTTCGATGATGTTGTGAAAATATAAAATGAAATGTAGTAATGCTACCCTTGAGAATCGACGGTACAGCTAAAAACTAAATTGATTATGAAAACAGCTACTTCTTCTCCACAACTGTAATTACAATTAGGCGCTGAACACATCATTTCCCTATTAGGTGTACTGGTAAGTTTCTTCGGTTTTACAACAGATGGCGTAACTTGATTATTATTCCAGTGAATCAAATTTCCAGTCATTCGTTGGAAAGCTACTGTCATTGCGCGTCTTTTTCGGTATATGTCAAAAAGTTGAAGCGTAAACAACATAGTTTTTTGCCATTTCGAATATGTCGAATTTCGTACCAACGAGAGTGTTTTTGCGGGGAGTGGTACTTCATTACTTCAATATGAAGAAAAAAGCTGAGGAATGTCATCGCATTTCGGTAGAAGTTTAAGGTGACCATGCTCCAACTGAGCGAACGTGTCAGACGTGGTTTGCACGGTTTAAAAGTAGTAATTTTGAAGAACGTTCCGGACCGCCAAAAAAGTTAGAAGATGAAGAATTGGAGTCTTTAGGCTATGTTCTCATTGCAGCGGGGCATCAGCGTGGCTTGGGCGGGGCGTGTGCCGCTTAAGATTAATCGAGTGTGATCTTACCGATGTGTTCACACCAGGCTGACACTTCACGCGGGCAATTTTTGTACTTCTCCGCTTCTGTCTTGTATATGTTCGTAGTAGTGATATAATTTTTAACTGCGTGTATGTGGGAGGAGGGTTGCCGAATGAAGATACATGTCTTCATTTTGATTTTATTCTATTTCCATTTTATTCACTACGAAGATATTTCATGTTCTGAAAACATATCGAAATGAAGAACTATGAAAGAATCCGTATCATGAAGGCGAACGCGAACTGTGTGCAAGAATGTGGCAACTCCCATTGTGTAAAAAACCGAGCGGCGAGAAGAATCGAGAAAACATACATACTTTAATCGGTCAATTGTTTATTTGTTTGCTTTCTCCACTGTTTGTTCTTCTTCTTCTTCAATGGCACTAACGTTCCTAGAGGAACTTCGCCGTCTCAACGTAGTATTACTTGCGTCATTTTTATTAGTACTTAGTTGAGATTTCTATGCCAAATAACACGCCTTGAATGCATTCTGAGTGGCAAGCTCTAGAATACGCGTGATCACAGTGCAAGTCGGAGGAAATTTCTCTTACGAAAAATTCCCCCGACCAGAACGGGAATCGAACCCGAACACCCGGCATGTTAGTTATGACGCTAACCACTCGGCCACGGGAGCACACTCCACTGTTTGTATTTTAAGCAAATAAATTTCCCGTATAATGATACCTATATAATAACATATATATTACGATTTTGCGTGAAATTTTCAAGACACGACCGCATTGTTGACGTAGAACTACGCTGTAGTTTAATTCAAGTTGTTTGTTTATAACTGCGAATATTATTTTATAATGCTACGAAAATTTTGAAATAACCATTCTACCAGTTTGGTCGCCCTGAAATGTTTTTTTTATTGTAGAACCATTTGACGATGATTGTTTGATGATTCATTCTTGTGCTCGCAGAACAATACATGCTCCAGAGAGCGCAGCTGTCATCCTTAGTGGAAAAAGACGGGTGGGTAATGTCGGGGACATAACCGGAGTGACGTAGGACTATACAAAGGGGACAGCTTTTGTTAAATATATATTTTTAATATATTGTTTTATTTTCTTCTCCTACGTGAATACCTACCTATCTACCTGAAAAATGGATTAGTTTACTGTTTACTCTTTATGAATATGTTGATGGTTCTGAAAAGAACCTTTGGTGTTGTGTTTTTTTTTTGTTATCACTCGATATTCCCATCTTGTTCGGTTAAACCTTCCTGTTTAGCTATTGCGTTTGCCACTCGCCACAGCTTTCACAGTTGGAAAACTTCTTCTCATCCAGCTTTGTGACATGTTGTACAGTAAATTACATTCAATGCGACATGCCGAAGCGCCACTCAGTGTCGCATTGGAGGCGATTTTAACCTGTAATTGAACATTTGCGATGACAGTGGTACAGTGTCGACTTTCAATGTGGGGTCATAATTTGGATCTCTATTTTTACAAAAATGTCCAACTAAATAAGTCGCATTACATGTCCGTCCAATTAGCTAAATGTCGAACTAATTGTAAATTACTGTACTTTCAATCTGGAAACAATTTAAGAATTGGTGAAAATTGAATAATCAGGAAAGTCCCCAACTATCAATAAGCTCAGAACAACTGCCAAATTCACATACTCACCAGATCCTGGCAAACAAATTATGAAAAAATCAATTTGTGTTTTATTATTATTTTGGATAATGTTTTAGAAAGCATTGAACTGTATTTCCTAAACTCTTTTTTGGAAGGTTTAATGGCCCTGAAAAGCGCCTTGTTTTATGGAATGGTTCCAATTTAGAAAACTTAGTACTCGTGGTTATGAAAAAAACCATTTCGAACGCCCTCGATGCCGCCTTGTTCTGGATTTGCCATCAAAGCAGTTTGTATAAAGAACAAACTTTTTTCTTCTGCTACCTGATGCCGTTTTGCGATTGCGTTTGCCACTCGCCATTCGCTGCAACTGCCTGTTGTCTTGATGTCCGCCGAACCGAATGTGTTATGTTCCGAATGCAGGTTTTCTTATCGTCGCGAGCAGCTTTGCCAGCCAACTCGATCACTCCGGCGGCCGAAACTATATAACGCCGGCTAGGTGGACTGGTACACAGGTACTAACACGCTCGGCCTAGCTACCCTTGCGGGGAACTCCAGATCAACACGGTTCGAGCGGGATTTTGCCTTTCCCTTCAATTTTCCTCCTTTACCATGTCCAGACATGGCTGCTTGGGTTGGTTTGTTGATGTGTTGTGATGCGAACCGATGTGGTGTACGGTTTGAATGAGAAGGATCGGTACGGCAGCGGAGCGGGGATTTTTAAGCTGACTGGCTGGCTCGAGAATTACGCATGTGTGAGACTGCGACCAATGTTTCGTTCATTTTTTTCTTTTTCCTTTCCAATCGTGCTTCATTCTATTTCGCTGCTGCTCTGGTTGCCCGTTTCGGTCGGTACGATTTGAGGAGCACAGAATGGACCAATCAAAAATGGGCACATAGTGCATTTTGACAATGCTTGATATTTCACAATTATTCAATTATTTATCTCAAGAAAAATGAAATGTTATTCGTTATGATAGATGCGTGGATATATTTCCTATCAATTGATGCAAAAACCTTTGCGATCTATTGAGAAATGCTCGAGTTATAAGCGTTCCAAATCTTGCATTTTTTCCTACTTGTTCAGTGCCTAGATTTCCATTTCACCCCCTATATCTTCCGGTTAGACGTAGTCCTACGTCAAAAAATTTGCTACTGGCAAGCGAAACCAAATCACATACAAAGTTCCAATACGATATTTACTTATTGGGAGACGGCAATTTCGATGTCGGTAAAATAGGCGCAACCTTTTTTTTTGCGGTGTGACCTGTCAAACTATGCTTTTTTGTTCTTCACTTATATTGTTAACCTATAGAAATAAACATCTAGCTTTTTCATTACTCGTAATATTATAGATTTTACGATTTATTTTGTCTCCGAAAAACCCGAAACCGATCAGGTTATGGGCCCAGTGGACGCGGTGAAATAATCGAGTAAAGTTTCGGTAACGCGGAAATAGTTAATCGTGAGAAATGGAGCAGGAGAAAGAGCTACTTAGAGTGCAGCTGTTCGATGGCACCAATTACCCCTCCTGGAAGTATCGGATGCTAATAACTCTGGAAGAACATGAACTCAAAGAGTGTATTGAGCAGGATATTGGAGATCGGGCGGATTTGGTGATCGACGAAGAAGACACTCCTCAGCAAAAACAAGCTAAAGAGAAAGAAATTGAAAAACTTCACAGGAGGCAGCGAAAGTGTAAGTCTTTGATAGTTTCTCGAATTTGCGACAGCCAAATTGAATATGTGCAGGGACATGAAACTCCGAAAGCGATTTGGGAAGCACTTTCTCGCGTCTTTGAGCGGAAGAGTGTAGCAAAACGGATGCACTTGAGCCGTCAGTTGAAAGAGTTGAAATATGAAGGTGGATCTCTGCAGCAGCATTTCCTCCGGTACGAATCACTAGTACGACAGTTGCGGGCGATTGGCGCCGTCATGGAGGAGGTAGACGTTGTGTGTGGATTATTGCTGAGCATGGGAGACGAGTATTCAACTGTGGTGACGACGTTGGAAACACTTCCAGCGGAGAATTTGACGCTGGAGTTTTCCAAATGCCGACTATTGGACGAGGAAATTAAAAGGAAGGGTACGAATTCCGGTTCCTCTGTAAAAACGGAATCAATGGCGTTTGGCGGAAGTGCAAGGTTCGGTCCGAAAATTACAAACAAGAAGGTAAAGTGTTTTACGTGTCACAAAGTAGGACATAAAGCTTCGGAGTGTCCAGAGAAGAAAAAGAAGGACGGTGATAAGAAGCAACACTCGAAACCTTCAGCGAACTTGCTAGAAGGCAACAGTAGTGGTATTTGTTTTTCTGCTGTTGGTATTAGTGCGGCTGAGAACAAAGTGCGATGGATCATAGATTCCGGTGCTACGGAGCATATTGCGAACGATAAAAAGCTTTTTGTAGAGTTACGAAAAATGCAACAGCCAATGGAAATCGCTGTGGTGAAAAGTGGAGAAAGCGTTTTGGCTGAGTACTATGGAACAGTGATAGTGAATTCGGCTATCAATAACAACACGATTAAATGCACTGTGAAAAATGTGCTGTACATTCCGGAAGCGAGATGCAATTTATTCTCTGTGCGAAAAGTTGAAAGTGCGGGAATGACGGTTATTTTTGAGGATGCGAAAGTTGAAGTGCTTCGCGGATCGGAAGTGGTCGCGGTTGGTAAACGTAATTTGCTATATGAGCTGGAGTTCTACTCAGTCGGTAGTGCGAATAACGCGTGTTCGATGTACTCATGTGGACAAATTCGAAAGAATGATGAGTTGTGGCACCAACGATTCGGCCATTTGAGTCAGAAGAATTTGAAAGTCCTCGCGCATGGTGAAATGTAACCGGATTGGAAATAGTGTCGCGGGGAAAAGAGCATAATGATGTGCTGTGTGAATCTTGTGTGAAAGCAAAACAAACGCGGAAACCTTTTGACAAAAGTTTCATCGGTAGACGTTCGACGCGAGTGTTAGAGCTCATACATTCGGATGTGTGTGGGCCGATTACTCCGGTTAGCCATCAAGGAGCGAAATATTTCGTCAGTTTCATTGACGATTGGAGTCGATTTGTCAAAGTGTATCCCATTTCCTCGAAAGACGAAGTACCCTTGTGTTTCAAAGAATACGTAAAGGTGGCTGAAACACAGTTCGAGAGACGCGTATCGCGAGTTCGTTGTGACAATGGCGGCGAGTATCGCGGAATCGGTTTCGATAAGTTCTGTCGCGAAAACGGTATCCAAGTAGAATATACTGTGCCGTACACGCCAGAACAAAATGGAATCAGCGAGCGTATGAACCGTACGCTGATAGAAAAGGCTCGGTCGATGCTGATAGGTTCTGGAATCAGTAAGGAATTTTGGAGTGAAGCCATTCTTACGGCTGCGTATTTGACTAATCGAAGTCCAGCTAGTGCGATAGGAGAAAAGACGCCAGCGGAGCTGTGGAACGGAAGGAAACCAGATGTGTCTGGTTTGAAAGTGTTCGGATGTCCAGCGTTCTGTCATATTCCTAAAGAACAGAGGAAAAAGCTAGATGAAAAGTCCTGGAAAGGAATTTTCGTAGGCTATGGCATTGGCGGCTATCGTGTATATGATCCTAAGAAGAAAAGGATTGCAGTGGTTCGAGATGTTGTGTTCGAGGAAAGGAACGCTTGTGTTGTAGCTGATGAATCCAAGCACAGTGTGAAGCATGATGCTATTAGATTAGCTGATCCGACGATAGAGAATAATGATGATTCGGAGTCGGAGAGCGAGGTGGATCCTAGCGAAGTATTTTCTATCTGTGATGAAATTATGCATGACGACAGCGCAAATGGCCAGTCTGAAGATGAATTACCTGATCCAGAGTCATCTCAGTCGGAGATGAATGAATCTCGTACGAATCGAATGCGAAAACCTCCAGTGTGGCAGCAAGACTACGTCATGGATTTTGCTGGCTTCGCTTTAAGTGCTGTTGGCTTTGTAGAAGATCTACCGACCACATTAAATGATGCACGAAAGCGTGAGGACTGGAAACACTGGGAGAAAGCAGTTCAAGAAGAAATGGATTCGTTGATCCGCAATCGAACATGGACATTGACGAGACTCCCTGAGAACAGGAAAGCAGTATCATGTAAATGGATATTCAAGCTTAAACCGGGAGTGAAGGGTGAGCGGCGCTACAAAGCGCGACTGGTGGCTCGTGGATTCACTCAACGCCATGGATTTGACTTTACTGAAACGTATGCGCCAGTAGCGCGGCTTGATACACTGCGAACACTTTTGGCAGTGGCAAACCAGCAAAGATTAGTAGTCCATCAACTAGATGTGAAAACTGCCTTCCTCAATGGTAGGTTAGATGAGGAAATTTTTATGCTCCAGCCTGATGGGTTTCAGCAGGAGCAGGGCTTGTTTTGCAAGTTAAATCGTTCGATATATGGTCTCAAGCAAGCCTCACGTGCGTGGAATGCGCGTCTTCATGAGTTTCTAGTGAGCCTAGGATTTGTACGAAGTGAAAATGACGCATGCCTCTACTGTCGTGGTAGCGGATCCGAGAGAGTATTCATTGTGGTTTATGTGGATGACTTACTCGTCGTTAGTAAGGATTCAAAACTGGTTCGCGAAGTGAAAATAAAGCTATCGAAGGAGTTTGAGATGTCCGATATGGGACCTGTGAATAGTTTCCTTGGATTGCGTATTGAACGTGACATAAGTGAAAGGGTCTTGAGAATCAGTCAACGAGGTTATCTAGAGAGTTTATTAACGAGGTTTGGAATGGAAAACTGCAAGGCTGTGGCTACACCTATGGAGTGTCATCTCAAACTAAAGAAGGGTGAAGAAGCTGAACGTACTGATAAGCCATACCGGGAGCTGATTGGGTGTTTAATGTACGTGACACTCACATCAAGACCGGATTTGTCAGCGGCAGTCAATTACATGAGTCAGTTCCAGAGCTGCCCAACCGAAGATCACTGGGTTCATGCGAAGAGAATCCTAAGATATATAAAAGGTAGCTTAGACTTGGTGTTAGAGTTCCGAGGCGATGATGAACGTGCGACGGCATTTGCGTACAGTGATGCAGATTGGGCGAACGATGTAAATGACCGGCGGTCTATCACTGGTTATACATTTAAGGTTTTCGGCTGTACTGTTTCGTGGTTGACTAGGAAGCAGCAAGGAGTGGCCTTATCCTCAACGGAGGCTGAGTATGTTGCGTTATGTACGGCTGCTTGTCAAGGCGTCTGGTTAATTCGTATTCTGAAAAACCTGGGAATAGACATCATTGGACCACTGGTGTATTATGAAGATAACCAGTCCTGCATTGCGATAGCTAAAGAGCCTCGCGATAGCAAGCGGATGAAGCATGTGGATGTTAAGTACTGTTTTATTCGAGAACTCATTCAGTCTAAGGCCATCAGGATCGAATATGTGCCTTCAGAGAAACAGCAAGCGGATATCTTGACGAAGGGATTACCATCACCAGCATTTCGAAGATTGCGTGGAGACCTTGGATTACAGGAACATCATAATTGAGCAGGGGTATTGGGAGACGGCAATTTCGATGTCGGTAAAATAGGCGCAACCTTTTTTTTTGCGGTGTGACCTGTCAAACTATGCTTTTTTGTTCTTCACTTATATTGTTAACCTATAGAAATAAACATCTAGCTTTTTCATTACTCGTAATATTATAGATTTTACGATTTATTTTGTCTCCGAAAAACCCAAAACCGATCATTACTTTCTTGGTGGCTAAATTTTATTTCGTTTATCTGTTAATCTCAACTATTAATCTCTATCTGTTAATCTCAACAAACTCGAAAATAGTAGCACTGCTTCATTATGATCAAGATTAGCGCAAATGCAATCCTTGTTGAAAGCAGTTTTGCGACTGGCATGCGAGCCCAAATAAATTAATAACTAAATATAACTTATTGAATAACCTGGTATTCCCCAAATAATTTTTTAGTGCACAACCTTAACACCTGCTTCGCCATAGCGTCAGTTCATTGCATTGATGGCAGAAAACAAACAATGTTAACTGCTTGGAAAAAGGCTGAATATTTGCCTCATCAGAGATTCATTACTAATACCCTAGCGTAAATGTTTCCCTCCCGCTATCTCCCCTTCTTGTTTATATATAAAACTAGCTGACCCGGCAAACTTCGTCTAGTCCAAAATTTGTGTTTTGTTATTAGTGATCCCCGAATTTTGAAATTAATCGTTCATCAGCTAATCGAATAGTTTTCAGTAGTTTATTATTCGATACGATTAATCGCCCCAAATAATCGATTAATCGATTAATCGTCACACTGAGAGAAATAATTAATTAGACTAATATTTCTCATTTGCTAGAAAGCCATATGGAATCTAAAAAGTGTTCATTCCGCCTGAAAATCAATTATTATCTTTTACGCTCCCATAAAGTCGTAAACGAAGCTCAATTCGCGTTGACGGCATTGAGCTTCGTTTACGAACTTAGGGAAGCGTCAAAGATAATGATTGATTTTCATGATAAAACTGAAGCGGCCGTACGTTTTTTTCTCTCTGGGTTTGAATCGATTAATCGACGTAAATTATTCGTTCGCTTCGATTTTTGGTTGTGCAGTATTCGTTCGATTAATAATCGATTTCTGTAGGAAGTATTCGATTAATCGATTAATCGAACGATTATCGGGGATCACTACCAGTGCCGCACTAACTGCTGTCAAAACGTTTTTTTATTCACTCAGTGTCGCACTTAGAGGTGTGCAAATCAGCTCATCATGATGAACAGCTCTGATCATATCAGCTCATCTAAATGAGCTGTTCTTTATGAACAGCTCTTCAGCTCAGTTGTCAGTGCCGACTTTCAATTTGGGTCCCAAACTCGATAGCCACGAAATTTTTCACACCATATTATTAATTACTTGAAACACGTATTCCAGACTATTATTTACAACAGACTCGGCGAGTACAACATTTCCGACATTTTTACTGAGGCTTTACATTACAATAGAAAGTTTTCTTCAAAAAAAAAAATCTTATGAGATTTTTGCACCGCCTGCAAACAAAGTGTTTTTCATTGAAATAGAATACTCATTTGATACACAGAAGTTAATTTTCATTAATAATTTGAATTTTAAAAACGTGTTCATTCTGCCTGAGAGCCAATTATTATTTTTGGCGCCCCCTAAACTGGTAAACAAAGCTCAATGCCGTCAACGCGAATATAACAGTTGAAAAGACGAGGGACAAATGAAACTAAACTGATGTCTTAACACGAAGAGCGAGAGACGGTCAGTTCATTTGAATCTTACAGCCCACACACTCTCTTCAATTCTACAGCTCTTTTCTCTCCTTCATCATCATCAAAGTGAGCTGAAGAGCTGTTTGATTTTTTTTGCGAGCTGTTCCGCGTCAACTCACTTCAAAGAGTCGATTCTTCGGAACAGCTCATGAGCGGATGGCACATCTCTAGTCGCACTAGTTCGCCCCGAAAGCTGCTAATTTCGCACTGAGATGCTTCACGGGTTGGCACTCGGGTTCACCAATACAACTATACTGAACTGTCAAGTTCCGAGTATTGTTTTGAAAAATCTAGAAATGAAGACTATGAAAATGGAAAAGCTACTGCTCTTGCTTTTGTATTATTGGAATCGTAATCCAATTCGGATTCTGATTTTGAAGAGTATAGTCGTGTAGACGGCATTAAGCTCCGTGTGCTTTCATTGGGAGGCGAAAATTATTATGGATATTCAGGAGGAATAAACATGCTCTCAAAATCAAAATTATGAATGAAAATGTACTTTAACGTATCGAATATTTATTTTATGTGATGAAATAAGAGGGTTTTTTTTCCGATATCGCAGAAACATTGAACGAAAACTGTGTCTAACGATGATTTTATATTATAATAGTAATTATTTGTGGAACAAACAGGAAATGCATCGACAAATGGTTAAGTGAGTGTCAGGACTACATGTGTTAGGTAATCAAACAATATGAAGTAAAAAATGTCATTCAAACTTTTATATTTTTACACTGCACTTGGCCCTTCTTATCTGATAGAGAATAATTTACCTCCCAAGCACTAATATCGCCACCAGACGTCTACACTGTACATTTGTCGTCGCAAATATAAACAAATCAGACTATATAACGCACACCAACAAACCACCGCATTCGTGAAACTGAAAACGTTTTTTTATTACAGAGTCAGTGTGGCACTGACTCAGTTTTAAAAACGAATTCGCTATAAGTTAAATAGCTGTTGTGTATTTTACTCGGCTAGTCACAACAGTTCTGGCGACGAGGATGATTACCGGTGGAGGTGCTGATACGGGTGAACTTGCTGGAACAGGAAGAAATTCTGCTGCCGACGCTGCTGCTGCTGCTGGGGCTCCGCCACCAAATTTCGTCATCGACCCCTTCGACAAGAAAAAGTTGAAGTGGGCACGATGGGTAGAGCGATTGGAAAATGCTTTTTCCATTTACGGGATCGCTCATGAAGAAATTCGAAAAAACTTGCTGCTGCATCATATGGGTCCCGAAACCTACGACGTCGTTTGCGACAAAATTGCACCCGTTACTCCATAACATACGCCGAGATTGTTCAGTTACTAGAGGGATTTTTCAATCCACAACCATTGGAAATAAGTGAAAATTTCCGGTTTAAGTGCCGCCGACAAGAATGGATAAGAATGCTGCTTCCCCTGATGAGACGGTGGACGAGTACTTAGTGGCGCTGCGACGAATTGCCGTCACCTGCAATTTTGGTGCGTACCTCGAAACGGCACTGCGGAATCAACTGGTCTTCGGTATCAACAAGTAACCGCAGTTCATCGAGAAAAAGGTAAAAAAGAGAAACAAATTCAAATAAATACCGGGGGAAAGTCTTTTACTAAAGTGGGACAAAGTACAAGCGATTCTTGTTGTTTTCGCTGTGGAGATAAGTCTCACTTTGCAAATACATGCAGGCATAAAGATACAGTGTGTTCATTCTGCAAACTGAAAGGTCATTTGATGAAAGTGTGCTTGAAAAAGTCTGCCTCCGGAAAGACGGATAATCGTGTCGGGAACAAATCGAATGCAGTTCAAGCGAACTATTTGCATCAATCCGATGATGGTGCCGAACGCGGAAGTACACAAGTGCGGGGAGAGTGTACCGTGGACTCGAATTTCGGTAGTGCGCGATTTTGGTTGGTCGTGCGTGTGAACGGTAAAAACGTTCGTTTCGAAGTGGACAATGGATCGCCGGTTAGTATCGTTAGTGCGAGGTACTGGAACAAAAACTTTTCGAATGCGTAGCTACGTGGCTGCTGTACAAATCTCGTGAGCTACTGCTGAGTATTGATGTGTTGGGAATTCTTGAAGTGCGTGTTGAGTACGGAACTCGAAGTGTTACATTACCACTGTATATTGTGGACTCTGATAAACATCCACTTCTCGGGCGCGAGTGGTTAAATGCGATATAGGTTGACTGGAATAACGTTTTCCAGAATACGGAAGCGATAAATGCGATTATCAATGCCGCTCCTATTCGTGATGCTGCATTGATGCATCTTCTGACAAAGTTTCTGAAGGTGTTTGACGATTCCATCGAAAAGATTTGCAGTGTACAAGCCAGTCTACCGTTGAAAAATAATGCGCGACCTGTGTTCCTGAAAGCGAGGAAGATTCCTTTCAACCTACAGAAAACTGTGGAGAACGAGTTGGATAAGTTCGAAGCGGAAGTCTCAAGGACGCGTGCGGATTTGCGGCGATTATAAACAGACGGTCAACCCGAAATTGATCGTGGATAGGCATCCGCTACCTACGGTGGATCAGCTTTTCGTGTCGTTGGCTGGAGGGAGGTACAACTGGAAGTTGTACCGGAAGACCGAGAAATATTAACGTTGAGCACTCATCGTGGCTTGTATCGTCCAAATCGACTCATGTACGGTGTCGGCACCAGCAATCTGGCAACGGCAGATGGAAGTGATTTTACAAGGTATCGACGGAGTGAATGTTTTTCTTGACGATATTAAGGTTACGTCATAACGACGAAATGCATCTTCGAACGCTGGAGGAGGTTCTCCGTCGGCTAGACCAGAATGGTATCCGGGTGAACAGGGATAAATGCGAGTTCTTTGCGGATCAAATACAATACTGTAGATATCTCATTGATATACACAAAATACAGGAAAAAGTCACTGCCATTCAGAATATGCCTCAGCCCAAGTATAAGGATGAAGTTCATTGGATGAAGTCATTCGTTGGACTGATTAACTATTACGGAAGGTTCTTTGAGAATCTCAGTACGGTGCTGTACCCTTTGAATAATCTTTTGAAAAACGACGTACCATTCTAGTAAACTAGACAGTGCGAGGAATCCTTCAGAAATGTGAAGAGTCAAATGCAATCGGAGAAATGTCTTGCTCATTATTCTCCAGAGCTACCATTGTTCTTAGCAACAGATGCATCGCCCTACGGGGTGGGGGCTGTACTTAGTCACCTGATGCCGGACGGAACGGAGCGTCCGATACAGTTTGCTTCCTAAACGCTCAACCGAGTTCAACAAAAATACATGCAAGTGGACAAGGAAGCATATGCGATCATTTTCGGCGTGAAGAAATTCTTCCAGTTCTTGTACGGTCGAAAGTTCATGTTGATGACATACAACCAAGCAATATCCAAAATCTTTGGTGAACATAAGGATCTACCTGTGATGTCAGCTATACGTATGCAGCATTATGCAACTTATCTGCAGTCATTCGACTACGAGATTCGTTTTAGGAAATCAAAAGACCATGCTAACGCGGATGCAATGTCTCGAATACCTTTGCCTCAAGCAGACCCGGAGAACATTATTGAGGAGGCTGATGTCATTGAGCTGAACCAGATCGAAACATTACCTGTAACTGCTGCAGAACTGGCTCAGGCCACAGCTGAGGATCAGTCGGTACGAAATCTCTTGCAGGGGATTAAATACGGCCAGCCACTGGATCCCAAAGATCGATTTGGGGTGGAACAAACAGAGTTTTCGATACACAAAGGTTGTTTGCTGAGAGGAATACGAGTATACGGTGGCAGCTTAGGAGACAGGTACTGGAAGAATTACTTTGCACCCATTTCGGAACCACCCGTACCAAGTCCTTAGCTCGAGGATACTGCTGGAGGATAGGAATGGATCGTAAAATCGAAGAAATGGTTTCGAATTGTGCTGAATGTCAATCAGCCAGACCGGAACCTGCGAAGACGAGATTGCACTGCTGGGAGACACCAACGCAACCTTTCCAAAGGGTCCACATTGATTTTGCGGGGCCCTTCCAAGACACGTACTTCTTCATTCTGGTCGATGCATATACCAAGTGGCCAGTGATAAGGATTTGAAAATCAATCACTGCGGAGAGCACAGTGAATATGTGTTGGGAGATATTTGCTGCTTTTGGAATACCATCGGTGCTCGTTAGTGACCATGGATTTACGTGGGATGCGTTCCAGCAGTTCCTGCGAATAAACCGTGTTGTGCACAAAATGGGAGCACCGTATCATCCATCAACGAACGGGCAGGCAGAGCGCTATGTACAGACCTTTAAGCAAAAGCTGAAGGCTTTGAAGTGCCCGAGGTCACAGTTTAACCTGGTGTTATCGAACATATTGCTGACCTACCGAAAGATGCTACATCCTTCCACGGGTCAATCACCGTCCATGCTGATGTTTGGCCATCAGATTCCGTCAAGAATTGACTTGATGCTGCCGCAGAATGAAACGAGATCTGCAATAGACATTGTTGTACACGAGTTTCAGGATGGTGATCAGGTCCGAGTGCGAGACTCTTCGGAAGAATCGTTGAGAAAACTGGAACATTACGTTACAGCATCCGGTTGGATGACGGAAGAGTATAGGAACGTCATCTCGATCATATTGTTGGAGTCGGTGCAAACTTGCGAGAAGATTTGGTGGATTCTCCGACGGTTCCTGTTGCTTCTTCGGTGGCTAGTGCGCTGAATCGTATGGTGAGATAGCTGCTGGTACAAGTGCCCTTACAACCTGCTGCATCGCATACAGTGGCAGTTCCCGGTCCTTCAACTCCGAGAGCAGTTACGCCTACTGATGAGCCCCTAAGGCGTTCAAACCAAGTTATTAAACTTCCCCAAAGATTAAATTTGTAATTTTTTTTCGGAGAACTTTTTCTTAACAAGGGGGAGAGATGTTATACCTTACTTACATACATTGACTACTATTATATGTATTACCTTTTCTTCATGCCATTGATACGTTGTACCTTATCTAGATATTACTTTGCTTCTGGAACGCTCTTTTCCATGTGGTTTCGCACAATGTAGACGGTTATTCAATAAAGTATATCATTAAGTTAAATAGCTGTTGTGTTTTTTACTCGGCTAGTCACAACAGGATTGTAATGTATAGCAAATCTTAGGGAATTTCCGATTCGTTTGGTATGTAAATCGCCAAAATCCGTTCGCGGCAAAAAATAGTTATTGACGTTAACTTTATTTCATAAAAACGTGACCTGTTTTCTGATTTGGCACCCTTAACGAAAGACGTAGTTCTACGTCAAAAAATCATTTGGCAACCCTGTGTGCGGGTCTGAGAAAAACTCGAATCAGGCTAAGGCGGCGGTGACACTGGATGCAGAAAAGTGGTCGTACGAATTGTATGCAATAGTAAAAGTGAACAACCACATTGAGTTGTATTGGTGTGGTTACATTGCTTCCCCCTTACTTCGTTCGAATTCGTCAGCTTCTATCGAACAAAATTGTTTGTTTCTATTCGTACAATCAAATTTTCGTGCGTACTCCGAGCTAATGTACCCTTACCTAAGGCTACGGTGATACTGCCTGCTAGAGATGTGCCATCCGCTCATGAGCTGTTCCGAAGAATCGACTCTTTGAAGTGAGTTGACGCGGAACAGCTCGCAAAAAAAATCAAACAGCTCTTCAGCTCACTTTGATGATGATGAAGGAGAGAAAAGAGCTGTAGAATTGAAGAGAGTGTGTGAGCTGTAAGATTCAAATGAACTGACCGTCTCTCGCTCTTCGTGTTAAGACATCAGTTTAGTTTCATTTGTCTCTCGTCTTTTCAACTGTTATATTCGCGTTGACGGCATTGAGCTTTGTTTACCAGTTTAGGGGGCGCCAAAAATAATAATTGGCTCTCAGGCAGAATGAACACGTTTTTAAAATTCAAATTATTAATGAAAATTAACTTCTGTGTATCAAATGAGTATTCTATTTCAATGAAAAACACTTTGTTTGCAGGCGGTGCAAAAATCTCATAAGATTTTTTTTTTGAAGAAAACTTTCTATTGTAATGTAAAGCCTCAGTAAAAATGTCGGAAATGTTGTACTCGCCGAGTCTGTTGTAAATAATAGTCTGGAATACGTGTTTCAAGTAATTAATAATATGGTGTGAAAAATTTCATTTGAATTTTAACATTTTCAAACTGGCTTCGTGGCTATCGAGTTTGGGACCCAAATTGAAAGTCGGCACTGACAACTGAGCTGAAGAGCTGTTCATAAAGAACAGCTCATTTAGATGAGCTGATATGATCAGAGCTGTTCATCATGATGAGCTGATTTGCACACCTCTACTGCCTGCAGCTTCTTACGAAAATAAGGCTGCACGAAACGCCTACAATCGTGAGAAGTAAACAACAACATTTAATTGTATTGGTGTGGTTACATTGCTTCCCACTTGCTTCGTTCGAATTCGCCAGCTTCTATCGAACAAAATTGTTTGTTTCTCTTCGTCAGTTATCGCACAATCAAGTTTTCGTGCGTACTCCGATCCAGTGTCACCTCGCCTTAAGTGTTGTGTCCTGTCGCGTACAGCAGTTCTTACGATATCACAATGGGCCTGATTCTCGAATACACTACGAATACACTTCACGGTGGAAACGGTATGAAACGCATTCGCGATAACAACGGTACGGTGTCGACATCTGGATGCGAGATTAGTTTCCCGCTAAATTTATCATTATAATATCAAACTATCTTCAGATTAAATTTTTGTATGAGATTATTATATCACATGAAGAAAACAAAGTTTTCCACTCACATTGAATACCAGTTTGATATGAAGAAGTTAATTTTCATTAATGATTTTTTATTTGAAAAGTGCTCATTCTGCCTGAAAACTCATCATTATCTTCGACACTTCACTAACTCGTAAAACGTAGTTCAATGGCGTGCCGTTTATTTCGTTTCCACCGTGAAGTGTATTCGAGAATCAGACCCAATAACAAAAAAATGAGCAACCTTGAATAATATGGATTGGCGATCTAACGCAAAACGTAAACGATCGGTGAGACATCTGGATTTTGTTTTTGAACTAAGAAAATGATGCTAATGTAACCTAAAACTCAAAAACAAATCACGCATATTTTACTTCCGGGCTTTCCAAGGTAGTTCTCACATGCAGGAATCGTGCATTTTTCTACTTGTGTTTGATTGTGCTCTCGAATTTCATTCTTTAATTCAACCATTGTCAACATTTTTATAGTTTTCACTACTGAAAGAGGTAAATAAATAACATGTTATATATAAAATTGCGCAGAATTAAATTTCTTATAAACTCATCGCAATCAAATAATCTTTTATGATTATAACATTGTAATTTATGGAAAGAACTACAAACCTTCCAAAAGCTCACATGGCAAAATTTGAAACCATCATCACTTTCACCGCAGCGCTGCCTAGGTGTAGATTTGTACGTTATATCGCCAATTTACCTTCTCAGCTAGAAAACGTTAATGTACATGCGGAAGACGATACAGCTCCAGTACAGGCAGAAGATGACCCTGTTTCAGTGGACGCAAAAGATGATACAATGAATGATGCTGAGCCGATTGATATTCAAGATTTAAGTGAGAAGCGCAATACACGCAACATGATTCTTTCAGACTCATTGATAACAGATCAGGATGTGAATACATGGACGGGGATTCCAGCTTATCTTACAAGAATTGTGCTATTCCGTCAAACAGTTGGAGTTGGTATATCCGAACAAATTCTCGATGTTTTGCACTAATCGATTAATTTTGACCGTGACAAAATCAAACAGAATTTATCGTTTGCAGCCCTAAGTCCGCTTTTTCGTATTCATCCAACAACTTTAGCAACACATTTTGATCATACTGTGCATATATTAGGCCAAATCCTCGCAACATTTATGTATATGCCGGAGAAGAGTAAAATCGAGAGTAATATACCGATCTGCTTCAGAGAAAGCTTTCAAAATATAACTATTATTCTAGATTGTACAAAAGTTCCGATAGCAGATCTTAAATGCATCAATTGTAGAATTGCAACCTATTCGCCATATAAATCTACGAAAACATCTAAGTTTTATATAAGAACTAGCTGACCCCGCAAACTTCGTCCCGCCCAAAATTTGTTTTTTGTTATCAATACCTTCAAACATTTACGTTTTCTTACTAAGCGCAAGTTCATGAGTCCAATCGCAGAACTGTTCATTGATTGATCTTCTAATCGACCCCATTGAATTTACCTTTTACTATAAAATTCCTAGTACTTCTACCAAAGCTTATCATTATGATATCAGATTATTTTCAGACACAATTCTCGCGTAACTTTTGAAAAGGTCCTATGTAACAAATGTAAACAAATCGAGTTAATGGATGCACGCTATTAGTTTTCAAATCATTGAATGCATTATAAAAACAATCGTTCACGTATCTATCTTCTTCATCTTTTAATCGCCGATGCAAAAAATATCCAATGTACAGATTCGGAATTCAAGCACTCGGCTGTTACTTCAGACGCCTCTTTCCTCCGACGCTCGAAACGTCCGAAGTAACAAAGCAATCAAAACAACACGAAGTCGTACTTCGGTCGTTTTGAGTTTTTGTTTCTTTCAGGTGTTGTTATCTATGTCAGTGCAATTCAACGAGTGATGACAATAATAATCTGTCTTTAGAATGAAATGCTGATGTTTCGATTGTTCTTCAGTAGTTAGTTTCAAATTCTTATCGTGAAACGTAATATGTCCAATGTGCAAACAGGGGCAGTCAAAACGTCCAATGTAACATTTTTCGCTCCGAGGCTTCAAATTTAAGCTCAAATCACGGAACAACTATTACGATTGGTTTTTCAGAGTTATTATTGACTGCTAGTGGTAAAAGTAGTGATAAAGATCGATACCTTTTAAGACAATTCGCGGAATAATGTTCGGGACTTCAACTTCATTTTTCTCGAGTTGACGAAAATGTTACATTGGACCTTTTCAAAAGTTACGCGAGAATTCTCGTGTAAGATTTTTCAACCACTTGCGAATAACATGTTTCTCCGTTACATGGAATAAATGTTTGATACAGAAAACATGATAGAATAAAAACAGACCCCTCTCCTATTCTCCCCTTAGAGAGGAGGGAGGAGTGTCTATTCACCATAGAAACGTTTCGTGACCCCTAAAACCTTACCATGGCAAATTTGGCTCCATTTACTGGATTAGTTTTTGAGTTATGCAGAAATTTGTTTTTCATTTGTATGACAGCCCACCCTAAGAGAGGGGGGAAGAGTGTCGAATGACCATAGAAACATTTATTGCATCCTAAAACCTTCACATGCCAAATTTGGTTTCGTTTATTTGATTAGTTGAGAGGTGGGTGAAGTGTTTAACCACTAGAGAATCATTTATTGCACCCTCAAACCTCCGGACGCCTAATTTGGCTGCATTTGCTTGATTAATTCTCGAGTAATGTAGAAATTTGTGTTTCTTTTGTATGACAAAACACAGCAGCTCGACTTCGTAGATGACGTAAGTTCATTAGAAGAAACATTTGACCAAATATCTATCGTAATATTCTTCGGTAGCATTATACCAAAATTACACATGAAAACCTAAACCAAAATTCGCAAAACTTAAATGATAAGGCAATACAAATTGATATATCAACACAAGAAAAAATGAAACAGTTGACGATCGCTTTGAAATAAACTTCAGATTTGATTTTCCCACAAGTTTCCTTGTTCAGCTTCCACCTTTAAAATACATCTCACAAAGCCATAACACACAGGTCGATACCAGGAGCAAATTCTGTGCATGAAGGTTCATAGAGTAGCTTCCACTGTAATCTACGAACCACCCGAGCACTTGTCCCAAACTCAAAACCAAGATGCCTTTCGTGATCATGTTGAATCCCAGGGCGTTCGGGAGCATCGCCTCCAAGGACCGTTCACTGCAGTATTCCGCTATTGTGAGGTTCTGATTGACAATCGTAATCGATCGGAAGATTCCATAGAATGCTGAAGTGATCATCAGTGCTACAATGCTCCGCATTTCGGCCATTATTGCTCGTGCGATAACCAGACAGAGTCCCGCCAAGAGGAAGGTGTTTCTATGCGAGAAGTTCATCTTATCCACAAACGCTGGAACTGTGACCCGTGTGAGAAGGTCTGTGGTTGAGAGAATCGACATGCAGTTGGCTGCTTGGAGCATGTCGAGGTTTGCTGTTCTCTGTACAGTAATTCAGAATTGAAGGAAAACAAATCTTTGATGAAATTTGAATTGTGTACCTGTAGAAAGTATGGGAAGAAAAGAGAGAAGCTTGTGGACGCCGTGTAGGCTAAGCCTAGGCCAATGATCAAGTTTAGAAACGAGGCTTTCTTCAAAATTGCTACATCCATGAGAGCAGCCAGTTTTGACCAACCATTGTTGGATTTTTTTGGTGAATTACTAGAACCATTAAGAAGTGGTTTAGTTTCGTTGGCAGATTCCTCATCTTTGTTGTGTACCATGTGCCATTCCACTGGTTGCAGAAGCAAGGAACCGACAACCTAAACATGAATAAAGTTTCATTTTAAATATTTATAGTTTTGTACCAAATTGGCATTCATACTCCGTTGAACGCTAAGCCTCCGATAATAAGTGTGGTACCACGAAAGTCATACAAATCAAGCAAATATTGCACAAGCAACGGCATCAGTATTTGGCCAATTCCTGTACCAGCCAAAGCAAAACCAACCGCCTTGCCTTTATTGAATCTAAAATAGGAGTTGATGGCAACGAAAGTTGATGACTGAATCAGACCCAGTCCAAAACCAAACGCCATGCTGTATGAAAGCAAAATCTGCCACATTTGGGTGGCACGAGAGCACGTTGTCATGGCTCCTCCGGTCAGCAGACTTCCCAGAATAGCTGCCTTCCGCGCACCGAACTTTTTGATTATTGGCCCCGTTATGAGTCCTGAATGGGATAACATCATTGTTTATGGAATTTCACGACATCTAGAGGAATTCAAACCGGAGAAATTCAATGAAATGTTGCACATGTTCATCACCAGCGCGGCACCGAAGGCATTTTCCCCCAAAGCACTCAAATAGTCGCCGAACATCAATCCGAACACGGAGATCAACGATTGGTTGAAAATCTGGGAATCAAAAGATAGATGTAGTTTTTTTTGCAGAATCCAGACCGTAGAAGAATACGTTAGTAACTGCGCAGCCTGCAACCACTAGCCATCCAAATCCGCCATCAGGAGGAACTTTAGTCATAATAAAAAACTTTACTTCTTCTTCTTTCTTTGTTTTTAAGAGGCTTTAAACTTTGCAGTTCATTCGCCTCTAACACTTTACTACAAAACAGACACTTGGTTGAAGGGAACTTAGATGCCATCGAGAACGAACCGATCAGTGAGTGAACCACCCTTCATCTGATCGTCGTGAGTCACTAGGCACATCCTGGATGTGGATGGCGCAGCTCAAAGCATTTTATCAGATCAGTAAACAAATGCTGGGTGATAAACTGGACGCACCCAATCCAGCATGCATTTTCTGTCGTGCGGACCGTGTGACGCTAACTTACGCTGGTTGTCGCGAGATAACAAATGGTATCGTGGGCAAACTTGCGAGAGACATTATCTCTCAGACAACAAGATTTCGACACGATGAAATCTCTCAAAATATGAACCGCATGTCGCTAAAGTCGCGCTCAGATCATTGACCTTGTAGAAGTTTGCGTTACTTTTGGATTCACCATAGGATGTTTTCTCAAAAATAAATTCTTCATGGACCAGCAATGTTTTGAAATCGTGCAGTCACTTACAAGTGTTCACGTGACAAGGCCAATACTTTAACATTTTGCGGTCGTATTGAATTTGGGCATGGGTATCGTACTGGTCGGAATTATTTTTCCTGGAAAACAGTAAAAAAAGCAAGATTATGAAAAATAAACCTTTTTTTTATTTATTTTGTGAACTATATATATGTATTAACTTAACAATGTATTTCAATGTGATGTTTTTACATAAAAAAAATACATTTTGACGTAGAACTACGTCTTTCATTAAGGGTGCCAATTCAGAAAACAGGTCACGTTTTTATGAAATAAAGTTAACGTTAATAACTATTTTTGCCGCGAAGGGATTTTGGCGATTTACATACCAAACGAATCGGAAATTCCCTAAGATTTGTTTGATATGATATACATTAGAATCCCATAGTCTGTATATGATTTAAATTGATGAAAATGGGAAGCGTTCCCATTTCCACATACATTTGTTCTGTCCATTTGTGTGCTTTCCCGAACAGAACTGTCAATAACGAGCAACTTATCGACGAGCAACGAAGGGGAAATCATAAGATGTAAAGTCTCTGTGAACAAAGGAAAAGAAGAAGAACGAAGGGGAATATTTGCCTAGAGTATAAACAGTGGATCTCACTGAGGCAAACTTTCATTCTTCGTGAGGAAATCGACAGAACAACATCGTTACTGGGCGAGCTGGACGGCGAGGGATCGAATGCCTTTCTCAAGGCATCGCAGAAGGGGTGGAGGAGTAATATGATGGACAAAGTTTTCCAAGGGCCTTTTTGAAGGTTAGAGACAAATGAACTCAAGATGTTTAAAGTCTCAAGCAAGGAAGGAAGGCAAACTTTCAGTATCGTTCTGTATTGAAAGCAATGAATATCGCCTGTTCTTCCTTGTTTTGCGTCATCACATGTCTTCGTTTCGGATTGAGCTGTGAACGCGACCAAATTACTCACCCGTTGATGTCTTTGGCATTGCAATCATTGCATCAAACTGACGCCATTGCATTGAGGCTCTGAGCTACACAATTGTGTGGGAAATCATCAAGCTAGGCTATCGCCAGCTCACCAAGAAAATAAATGTTCTGGAATATTGTCAGTGATTTGGTTCCGCATGACGGTAGGAAAATTCTCTCCACAAAGGATGACAGCTAAGCTAATCTAGACTGACAATATAAACAGAAAGGGCTTCTGTTAAGAAGAGCGCAAAACGGAGATAAGCCATTGGCCCTGTAACGATGCAATAATCGCCTAATTTTTTTATGCTATGATTGACGACTGTTTTGTGTTGCAAATTATGCAGTCGTAATGATGAATATAAACAAGGAGGGGAGATAGCGGGAGGAAAATATTTGCGCTAGAGTATTAGTAATGAATCTCTGCTGAGGCAAATATTCAGCCTTTTTCCAAGCAGTTAACATTGTTTGTTTTCTGTCATCAGTGCATTGAACTGACGCTATGGTGAAGCAGGTATTAGGGTTGTGCACCAAAAAAATATTTGGGGAATACCAAGTTATTCAATAAGTTATATTAAGTTATTAATTTATTCGGGCTGGCATGCCAGTCGCAAAACTGCTTTCAACTAGGATTGCATTTGCGCTAATCTTGATCATAATGAAGCAGTGCTACTCTTTTCGAGGTTGTTGAGATTAACAGATAGGGTTTATTTCGTTTATTTAGTCCCCAAGAAAGAAAATGTCGTTCTGAAATTTTGAATGTGATTTGGTTTCGCTTGCCAGTAGCAAAACTTTCTCCACTAAGGATGACAGCTGCGCTTATTTCGAGCATGTATTGTTCTGCGAGTACAAGAATGAATCATCAAAAAATCATCGTCAAATGATTCTACAAGCATTAGCATTATAGCATTATAAAATAATATCCGCAGTTATAAACAAGCGACTTGAATTAAACCACAGCGTGGTTCTACGTCAACAATGCAGTCGTGTCTTGAACACAACCTCCTATAATCTTTTTTTAATTCGTCTTCGTGCGAAATATTTCGAAATAGTCTCCAAGAGTAAATCATATGAAGTATAATCAACACATAATATTATTTTTATTGTCCGTTGAATATGAGACACTTTCGCCATTAATGCAATAAATGTATAATTAATGCCAGCAATTTGTATCCGAAAAGATCAGCACTTTTGAATCTTAACAAAGATTTTTTTTACTGATTATTCAGATGACATAAGACACTTACGCAAACAATTATTCTGCTCTTTAAAAACAATTACTTTAACATAATTCAAACCAGTAGTTACTCGAATACTGATTTCAGCGTATCCGAAATGATCAGAACTTTTCTCCTTAGATGAACAAAAATGTTGTCGCTTGAGACACTTATACGATTGTCTGAATAATGAGACATTTATGCAAACAGTAGTTCTGATATTTATGAACAATCTTTTCCATCACACCAAAGTGTTACAATGGCTAAATTCTGCTGTTATGATTTTTTGTCCCACATTCTTATGCATTCAACGCACTGTGCGTTATCTTGTGTGGGTGACTACTTTGTATGATACCGTTATCCATTACTCATACAAGCACCGTATTCAGTCGTTAGCAGGTTCTTCTTCGCTCAGGAAAAGCATAAACTGAAATTTGGTTGGTTTAAATAAAGGATTAGCATGGTTTCTAGCTGTGGTGGCTGAGATCAGACAAACGACCACAAATAGTCAATATTCTGAATTTATATCCACAGCAGTAAAAATTGTGATGTTTAATTCGATGGCAATGCTTATCTCTTCATATGTTTCGTGTCGGGTGAATACAGCGTTTGTGACAGCATAGTCATGACTCATGACGCTATTTCCGACAGTTGCGAATGTTCTCGTTGGATCGCTTTGCGCAAATATCGAATGAAACACGGTAAACACTTTTTTGTTCTCAAGAATCAAGAATGACTTAGAAGGGAAATGATTTGAAACGGTTCTAGCGGTCTAGGCAGTTTCTATGAGATTTCTTGACATCCTTTTCGACTCAGAGTACCACGGAAAGCGCACTTTCGCACATACGATGGAATCGAACGTTCTGGAAAGTGTCTCAGGCGTCAAAGATCTTGTTGTAGTGCTCGACAACAAGCTAAAATTTACGGTGTATATTGCAACAGTTACATACCATCATTAGCTGCTATTAGACTAGTAAGTTGAATAATGGTCGAAGAATAGTATTGAGTGCCTCATAAGATGATATGCTGGACTATATGTTGTATAAAAGCTTATTCAAACCCAATTGAAGCTTTTGTTCAACCATTTATATTTAGCTGGATGATACGCCAGTGAAACGATTTTAAAACGTTTATTCAACTGCAAAGCAGCTTTTGTACAACACATGACGGATTACCAAAATGAGCATTTGCTGCAAGTGTTTTTAAGCTCATGTTCGACTGTTTAGCATTACATTTTAAGTTTTCTAACGGAGCTAATGGTTTTATGGAGGATCATCGATGCGAAGGTCCGTAAGTTTGAATCTCAGCCAGTTTTTTTTTCAATACCTCATCAGTGTATGTGAAGGTGCTAAAAAACTAATTCTATTTATAGAAATTCAGTAGAAGAAAATAATGCACTTAGACAAAGATCTTCTCCGATATCGTCTAAGTAGAGCTAATCAAATCAGAATATGGTCGAATAGACGATTCCACCACACCTTGGAGTTGGATAAACGTTTTCTAATTGACTTTAAGCTGCATTTAATGAACAATATTGGCTATAGCAAAATTTCTCCTAATTTGCTTGAGCAAGGGTTGAATAGAGGATTTGATGACAATCAGTTCAAGCATTATGAAGCATAGAACTGAATAAAACTATCATAAAAGCATCAAACTGATGGGAAATTGTTAGTTGGGCGCTAAGGATTTTGCCATTTTGGGATTCATAAGACGCTAAACTCAGGCATTTAGGGATTTCTATTGCCTCTAAGCACTGTATGTGTCCCTGCGCAATTATTTACTTACCGACATTCGGTCGGTGTTAAGTCAGAGGGGACCAAGTTGCAAAATTGAAAATTTCGGGTTATTGATTGCATTTGGTTAAGCATGATGTAAGCTACATACCACATTCATCAGATTTGGAAAATCACGCATACAACAGGAAAAGCGGATCGAAATTGTTCTGAATGATCAACGAAAACCCTTCATAGTATGCAGTCAGAGTGAACCACCCAGCAAACATTAAATAGTATAATTTTGCACGTGCCAAGTCTTACAAGAAATCCGAATAAATCATAATCGCATATAATATCAATCAAAGTATGTATCGTGTATATTTGAAACCGCATAAAATGTAAAAACTCGATTTTATATACCATTATCAAATTAAGTCGCAATTCGGTATAATAAACATCAATTTTATGATGTACATTGTCGTAAAATATATTTAATCCGCATCATATGCGTATATTACGCTGATGCAGTTTGTGTGTCGTATAAGCGTATTATTTAAATCGATTTAGTACTGTAGTAAATTGTATTGCATGCTGCAGAAAATCATGAAACAGTAAATCATATTAGATCCTAATAAAGAACATATTACATCATATTGAAATGTCAATGAAATTCTGATGCACTCGAAAGTTTTAACCGCTATTGAATTAAATTTCAGATAGCCGCGCGAGATAGCTGGTGGATGATAATCCAGACTACCGGAGTTCGAACTCACATCGGAGCAGTTTTCACCAAACATCAATCTGTGCCATTTTAAACATTCATATTCCACTCCCAACACATGACAATCAAACAATTATTATTTCTACAAACATAAATGCTCATATATAAAAATAGCGATTCGTGAGGCTATAATAAACATTTCACGAAAATATTTTGCGCCATTTGTTTTTTTTTCTATGTCTATATGACTGTGAAGACATTTGAAGATATTTTTTCGTACCCTGTGAAGACATTTGGAAAAATCACCTGGCATCCCTGATAGGAAGCTGTCTTACCTCTTAGGTCTAAACTTCTACTTGATATCAAGGCGCCTAAAAGTATATCCTAAGGTGGACCAATATGCTAAAACCACTCTGCAGCCATCTTAGAAGTCTACTGTGTTTTTTTGTAAACAAAACACAATACGCCTGTGCCCAAGCTCGCTCGTGATCAGTCTGTCTCTTTCACGCTTCAAGCAAATAATTCCCCCTCTGCTTTCTTCCGTACTGTTTTCGTATACCGCTCCCCTAACCAACTTAGTGACGAAACGGCCTCACTTTAGGATATACTTCTAGGCGCCTTGCTTTAGGCTAGACGCAAATTGAGAAGCGTATAGCGCTCGTAAACGAACACGAGACAACCAACACGACTCATGCGTGCCACAAACGTAGCGTGGTGAAGCGCATATTCAGTCGCAGTTTGGTGTAAATAACGTGCCACTCGCATAAAATGTCTGATTCACACAGATTTGCGCGATATATTTATTTACTAACACAATCACCCGGTACGCCAAACTCACGGCGCTATATGATTGTTCACTAACACAACCACCACAACCGGTACGACCAGCACGAGAAACTGTGGTTCAGCCACAGCGTCACGCGAGTCGTTTCTCACGAGCGCTCCACAATCTCGCGTCATCTAGTCAATTTGCGCCGTTCTATCTGTTTTCATTTGCCACAAAAACAGGCGCTATATCGCGGCAAGTTACTCGCGCTATACGCGTCTCAATTTGCGCTTGGCCTTATAGTTTTATACCATTGGCATACAAACACAAAACCAGGGCCCTGGCAACTTACTCCAACAAACTAAAATTAAGCGTAGGCATCATAAAGCTAAGGTCACGCCCAGGGCCCACGCATTGTTCATTATTTGGAGTTAATATTGATTCAAACATGTTCAGAATTCGCAATGGCCTGTAGCGAATGATTCCGTTGGATAGTTTCCTTTGGGAAACAATGTTTGGAACCCAACCGGAAGCTCTATTCTGCGATTTGCAATTAAAATTTATTTTAGGTTATGATTTCTATGCTAGCTACAAGAAGATGTCGACTTAGCAGCCTCCTGCACAACCGGGGCTCTGGCAGCACTATCCCAACCAATGCAAACTGAGCGTAGGCAGCATAAAGCAGGGCTCGCGCTAAGGGGGCTCACGTATTGTTTACTGTTTGGAGTCATATATGTTAATATTTGATTACGTTGGATAGTCCATTGGCAAGCGATGTTTTTATACCCATCCGGAAGCTGTCTTGGCGATTTGCAATTAAAATCACTGCTACAGGATCACGCGGAGCACTCCATTTTTTAATTTCAGGTTATGATTTCTATGCTCATGAGTTTCTATGCTGGCTACAGAAAGGCGGCCATCTTAGCAATCCCTTTTGCACAACACTCCTGCAGTGTCACGTCATCCATTCGTTTATATTGTGACTCTGAACAAATTCGTACAAGTGTTATTGACGAATTTACGCAAAGCTGAATCAGCTCTTGCGACATCACCATTAGAGCTCAGAACCACAAAAGTGAGGGTGTTTGTTTATTTTACGTACTGAAAAGCAAGATTCGGTGATGATTATTCATTTTATTTCAATTTAGATTTGAATGTCGTCAGTATATGGTAAGAAAGTTGGAGTTTTGTATATTTACGATGGTTTCAACACGCGATTTGACCAAAGTCATAGATAATCTTCGAAAATTTTAAGTTTGATAATGCATACCGGTTATTGATACTATGGATAATTGCTATGTATAAATTGGCTGATATCATTGATTATGTAGGGGCCGATACGAGAAGGATTTGCAGTATTTTTAGCGCAAAACACCCTATTCATCGTTTACTTAGTTGAAAAAAATTAAAGTTTCAATACTTATAACAAGCCATTCCTCGTAATGTACATAGCACATTGTAACCATTCTAACCTTTTCAGTGTTGAAAGAATTCATGAAACCGGGAAATTTGAAGATAAATTCTGATTTTTCTAGAAAATTTGAACGAATTTCATACCAAAAAAACAAAACATCCTCATTTTACTCGCTGCGCCATCTGGTTGTAAATCCAACGTAAATTCGTCAATTGGCGATCTAACACAGAACGTAAACGGTCGGTGAGGCATCTGGATTTTGTTTTTGAACTAAGAAAATGATGATAAGGTAACCTAAAACTCAAAAACGAATCACGTATATTTTACTTCCGGACTTTCCAAAGAAGTTCTCACATGCAGGAACCATGCATTTTTCTACTTGTTTTTGATTGTGCTCCCGAATTTCCTCCTTTGATTCAAACATTGTCAATATTTATACAATTTTTACTACTGAAAGAGGTAAGAAAATAACATGTTATATATTAAATTGCGCAGAATTAAATTTCTTCCAAACTCATCACAATCAAATAATCTTTTATGATTATAGCATTGTATTTTATGGAAAGAACTACGAACCATCCATGAGCTCACATGGCAAAATTTAAAACCATCATCACTTTCACCGCAGCGCCGCCTAGGTGTAGATTTGTACGTTAGATCGCCAATAGTTTCCGTACCTTCAAAGTATCGTTCTTGGTGCGAGCAAGACGGGTCTATGGTACTAGGTGAGGCCGTTTTGTCACTAAGTTGGTTAGGGGAGCGGTATATGAAAACAGCACGGAAGAAAGTAGAAGGGGAATTATTTGCTTGTAGCGTGAAAGAGACAGACTGATCACGAGCGAGCTTCGGCAATAGCGTATTGTGTTGTGTTTACAAACAAAACACAGTAGACTTCCAAGATGGCTGAAGAGTGGTTTTAGCAAGTTGGCTCACCTTAGTATATACCAAGATAAGTGAAGTGGAAGGTAAAACGTAATGTCAGAATTGCCGTTCGGACGTATCCCGTAAGTTTGAACTTATTTACATAGATGGTATCCAATCAACACTAAACATTGACTACAGTTTCGCCGGCACGGTTGATTGCCGTTATGAACCAGCACAAAAACAAAGCTGCAAATTATGCACCAGTGGCGGTACCACGATCAAAGCATTCCTTGAATCACATTAGCCGAGTCAGCTGGCGGAAGCATATGCATAAAGGTTACTAGGTTACAATTTTCAACGACAACTGTTTATTCATTATACTGCTTCAAATACCTTCGACGAAATCAAATGTAACCATATCAACGTAAGTAATAACATAAACAAATCCAAACTTTTCGTCTTGCCATTCCTCATACGTCTTTTCTAAATAGTGTAAATTACGAGCCACCTGTTAACTCCACCATCTTGGTATATACCAAGATGGGTCTATGGTACTAGGTGAGGCCGTTTCTTCACTAAGTTGGGTAGGGGAGCGGTATATGAAAACAGCACGGAAGAAAGCAGAAGGGGAATTATTTGCTTGAAGCGTGAAAGAGACAGACTGATCAGGAACGAGCTTCGGCACTGGCGTATTGTGTTTTGTTTACAAACAAAACACAGTAGACTTCCAAGATGGCTGAAGAGTGGTTTTAGCAAGTTGGCCCACCTTAGGATATACTTCTATGCGCCATGGGTATATACTTCTGAGCGCCTTGGGTGCGAGCAGCGAACTGTCACCCCAGTAACAATGATTCAACGTACATAGGTAGGTTTTTAGGTTCTTGCATTATTATTGGTAGAAAATTAGTGAAACTGTCTGAATTTGTATCGAATTATATTGACGAATTTACGTTGGATTTACAACCAGATGGCGCAACGAGTAAACACCCTCACTTTTGTGGTTCTGAGCTCTAATGTAGATGTCGCATGAGTTGATTCAGCTTTGCGTAAATTCGTCAATTATGTTTGTGTTTCTCTTATGTAAAATTGCCCTGATCTGATTCGTGCTAAATTCTGCTACGATATATACTTTCTATCGGTTTGCTATCAGATGCAAAAATCAGAGCGAAAATCATTTATCAACTAGAGGCGAATGAACTGAAAAGTTTAAAGCCTCTTTAATCCAACATCATCATCATTTATCAACATTTTCAGCGGGGCAAATTAACACCGTTTCAGAATTAAAATCAGGTCGTAGTTATCATTTTGCTTAGTTCGTTTCCTCAGCAAGATCAATTTTGTGTAAAAAAAATTGAAATGATTGCAAATTCAAAAGAAATATCGTAGTTCTGCTAATTGGCGATCTAACGCAAAACGTAAACGATCGGTGAGACATCTGGATTTTGTTTTTGAACTAAGAAAATGATGCTAATGTAACCTAAAACTCAAAAAAAATCACGTATATTTTACTTCCGGGCTTTCCAAGGTAGTTCTCACATGCAGGAATCGTGAATTTTTCTACTTGTGTTTGATTGTGCTCTCGAATTTCCTTCTTTAATTCAACCATTGTCAACATTTTTATAGCTTTCACTACTGGAAGAGGTAAATAAATAACATGTTATATATAAAATTTCGCAGAATTAAATTTCTTACAAACTCATCGCAATCAAATAATCTTTTATGATTATAACATTGTAATTTATGGAAAGAACTACAAACCTTCCATAAGCTCACATGGCAAATTTTAAAACCATCATCACTTTCACCGCAGCGCCGCCTAGGTGTAGATTTGTACGTTAGATCGCCAATTATTTTCACTGATGAATAATGTCCTGCAAGCGAAAGATTCTAGCATACCTCTGATACAAGTCTCTGTACGTTGGCATTGATTGAACTGAACTCACGTACACTCTCGGTCCAGCGCTAGTAACTCAGCGCCAGTACAAGTATGTCTGCGTTTGCATTCGGTGGAACTATTGTAGAATGGGTTGCTGTGATTACTTTCGAAAGTTTAGTAATAGTGAAAATTTAGTCTGTTGAGACGGCGTTTGGAGTGTTTTCTTTCGTGCTAGCATTGAATCGGTCGTGTTTCGTATCGGGATACGTGGTCTTTTTGTTCTCCAGTGGGCTGATAAGTTGCCGAAATTGGGCGCGCGGTGGAGCGAATCAGGAAAATAAACCAGAAGAAAAGCTAGCGAAAATGGAGAACGCGAAAAACAACCCCAGCGCAAACACAGCCGTGACCAGGAGCGATACAACACCCAGCGGCGATGGCTCCGGTGGTCAGCAAACCATCAAAAGTTCCAGCGGTGGCAGCAAGCTGAAACGAGCCTTCTCCCTGTCGCGTAATCCGTTCCAGTCTGTCTCGCGGCAGGCCAAGAAAGTGACGGAAAAATCCGCGACTCTTGCGACACCAGCAGCAGCAGCGACGATGATGAATGCGAGCGTTGTGACCTCGGAGCAAAATTCCATCAACAGTGGCGGTGGGCCGGGAAGGGGAGGCGGAAACGGCAATGAGTCGAAAATTCAAGGCAGTGCCGAGGCCAAGAGTGGCCCCGAGAAGAAGATTTTGAGGCGTCTGTCGGTGAAGAAGTTCATCAATCGCATTGCACAACAAATGACATATGGCAATCTGACTGTGAGTGAATTTTGATTGATCTGTTTTCGTTGAGTGAAGGAGGTTGCAGGAAGAAAAGCGCCCAGGCAGGCAGCTGACCATAAGATTGTCCGATTGATAGTTTATTGATGGAAGAATCTCAAGTATCGTAAAACGATGGGAAGAAGCGCAATGGGGAACGGGATCCGGCGCTTCAAAGTATCGTATTTTAAAAACTGTATCGAGTGGGGTGATTGTGTTCCATTGGCGAAGGGTAAATTAACCACTCATCGCTATCAAAGTTTGGTTTTACGACAGGTTCAAGTGTGATTCATGCCACAATCGCAGTGTATTAGTTTCTGTGTGCCAAAAATGCACACTGCGTGGCCAAATTAGCAGTGTGTAGAGGTAACGATGGTTTGAATTGTGGAGAAATTTTTTTCTGCGTTGCTTCAAAGGTCACGAGAATCGTGATTGAGAAACTGCTGCTGCTGCAGTAGATTTGTTCGTTGGGTTGTTAAATACACTGAATTAGGCTTAATAGCATTTTCTCTAACCAGCCAAAGAGTACCACTACTTATTATTAATAAGAAGGTGTGTAGCCTGGCGCAATTCGCACCGGTCGTTTTTATTTGCAGGCATTCGAAATTTGGCTCCCCACCTCTGTCTGGGGAATAGACGGTTTTGTGACGGAGAACCACGAGCTGTAAAATATGTGAATTCGCGTACGTTTCCGCGCGAACACAGCGCGGAGAGAACGAGTTGCATGGATGATTACGCGCTGCTATGCTGAAATATAATTGACCTTCTTCGCTGATTGCTCTCAATCATTCAATTGGGGTGCCAAGGGGTCTGGCAATTGTGTGTGAGATACGCATCAATTCAGAAGAAGCCAGCGTAAAGCGGTCGAAACTTTGGGAGTATAAATCAGTAGCAGTGGCCTGGATGAGATGCGGCAAACGATCGAGCAGATATGTGCCATACATAAATCAACAAAGATGTTTACACGTGTAATCTCTGGTTCGTATTAGCGTGTTCGTCTGATAACTAGCAGTTATTAGCCTTGACTGTGACAGTCACAACACGAAACTTTCCGCGTTATGCCGGATGCGCTGGTTGGCTGATTGGCTGGCTGGACGTAGTTCGTGACGTGTGCGGAAAGATGTATTAATTTTGCTACAGTGTCACGAAATGTTCCGATGTGTTTAGCGTGCGGGTGAAAGATTTGCTGAGCTCGTACGATAGTGCGAAGGACCAGAAATCGGCATGTCAATTACAATAGGACAGTGGCTTACAGTTTTCGAGCAGAAATACATGATATTCTAACATTCACATATATTTGTTTAGCTAGAAAATACAGGTATTTCAATATCTATCTTCTCAGATAGCCAAGCAGCTCTTAACCTTTTAACGGGCCGTGAGAATCAGACATGTAATCAACGCAAACTGCAACACAACGACATGTTTACATGCTAAAATATAAAAAACTTTTTTTTTCTATACTCCTCTAGTGCAGAATGTCGGTGGCAATATACAGGGTAACTTCGATATAACGTACATTTTGCTTTCAAAATTGTACGTTGTATCGAAATTTACGTTAAATCGAAGCATAATAAAGAACTCTGAAACGTAGCTTATATTACTTCATTGTGTAAGGTTGATGAATAAAATCAATAAGAAGACGAAGCCAACTTTTCTCATGATGTTTCCCTTTGTTCAGTTGATTGAAGTTTGATTCATTTAGAATCCGGAATCACAAAACAGTAGTATTTCGGGATTGATTAATGTTACAACACAAGCTTTAGTATCAAAATACATATAATTTATTGTTCTTTCAGAAAAAAAAAATTAAAAAAATTTTTTTTTTGGACCTCAATCATGTGTACGTTATATCGAGGTAAAATGTACGTTATATCGAGTGACGTTATATCGAGGGTACGTTATAACGAGGGTACGTTATATCGAAGTTTACCTGTAGTTGCCATCCAAGATGGTGGAGTTAACAGGTGGCTCGTAATTTACACTGTTTAGAAAAGACGTGTGAGGAATGGCAAGACGAAAAGTTTGGATTTGTTTATGTTATCACTTACGTTGGTATGGTTACATTTGATTTCGTCGAAGGTATTTGAAGTAGTATAATAAATAAACAGTTGTCGTTGAAAATAGTAACCTAATAACCTTTAAGGCTGATTTAGACGATGCCAGTCAGCGCTCTAGTTGAAGTATCCAGTGAACAGAGAACAGACACTCTGTTCAAGTTACTTGTACCAGTATCGAACAAGTAATTGGCCTCTAACTTGAACAGAGTGTCTATTCTCTGTTCACTGGATACTTCAACTAGAGCGCTGACTGGCATCGTCTAAATCAGCCTTTATGCATATGCTTCCGCCAGCTGGCTCGGCTAATGAGATTCAGGGAGTGCTTTGATCGTGGTACCGCCACTGGCGCATAATTTGCAGCTTTGTTTTTTGTGCTGGTTCATAACAACAATCAACCGTGCCGGCGAAACTGTAGTCAATGTTTAGTGTTGTTTGGATACCATCTATGTAAATAAGTTCAAACTTACGGGATACGTCCGAACGGCAATTCTGACATTACGTTTTACCTTCCACTTCACTTTCCTTGGTTGCCACCTACCCGCCTAGCGATAAACACATGATGGTGAAAAAGTTTTTTTTTATATTTGAATGTTTGATGTTAGTTTAAAAAAACAACTAATAAAACTCATGATCAGACTCAGCAAGTCCTGAACAGTTCATGTGTATTGAAAACTTCAACAAATCGACTTTTTTTTTATCCCATTTATTTATTCAAGGCTCATTAGCATTTTAGAAGTAACAGAGCCGAATTTTAATCGTGTACATGTCACATGGTTATCATATCTATAATAAGCACATTACACAGTTGTCATTCGCCAGTATACCTTCTATACCATTACATATGGTACATTCACACAGTAGCCATTTAGGCGTAAGAATATTCTTTCTGTTCTTCCATTATTCAGTTGGACCACCGGACAGCGGAGACAGTTGATTGATCATTGTTAAGCTATTTATAGAACAGCAGCCCGATGTGCCTTGCAGAGCAGAGCAGTTGTATGGATGAATCGATCTTATTTCGACCGTGGATCGATCTCCATCGCTGATGATTGTTGCGTGGACGTAGCTATCGCGCAACCAATGTGGCTACGGAGACCCCCAGACAAATCGACTTGTTTTCAATGATTTTTCGGGAAATTTGATCTTGCTGCTTTAATGCTCCTATACTCGCGCGAAAAATCGTAATTTGTGTACTCCGGACTGTGAGCGTCTCTGTGATATTGCTATTGTTTATTTTGTAGGCGTTATTGGTATTTATTCAAAGAGAAATATATAATTGAGTGAAAAAACTCCAGAAAAGTTTTTTTCTTTAACTTCATTCAGATTTAATAGTCATTCAATTCAGCCACCTCTTTTGTACTCGGTCTGTCAGACCTATGCGCGGGTATAGATTGAATTGGGAGTTGTTAACACAAAAATGGTTCCAAAATAAATAATTTTTGATTTTTTTGCGCATGTTGCTAGATTTCAAAACTAGTTAACATTTAAGGCTGGAAGTGATAATTTATTGTTAAAGAAGAGAAAAAAATTGGAGGAGTTGTATCCGAGACACGACCGCTTAGGACGTAGGACTACGTAATCTTTTTTTTTTTAATTTTTTGGTTTATCATTTTGGATATTATTTGCGAATACGACGAAGGTTCATAAATAACTCTTTAGTAAAAAGTTCCGGGGACCCTGAAAAGGTTTACTGGCTTGCGTGGTTTTGTAGAATCATTTCTAAAAGCAACGATTCTTTCTTGCCATAGCACGCATTGCACTGGGTATTTAACGAGAGGCGTCTTCCGTTCATCGCCATTCAACAAGCATCAAACACGCGTCTAACAGATGCACACAGTTGCAGCATCAAAAATGAAACATGAAACGCGAAAATGACCGTTTATGAAAAATCGATTCTCGGTCAAAACCGTCAACAGAACCGTATTGCATCAGAACATGTCGTTGCGAACGAGAACAAATACGAATGGCAACTTAAAGTATCGAAGGTTTGCTATTCACATGTTCACATGCTAGCGTTCTCAGCTCGAACATAACATGAAACACGAAACGAGCAGAATAAGCGACCATTGATGCAATACTTATACGCTAGCGACAGCTCACTTGCTTCGCAAATATCCTCTTTTCACTATTCCCCTTCGTTGTTTCTATTCTTCTTTTCCTTTATTTACGGATTACATCCAACGACTCATTCGTCTCCGACTGGTCCTATTCTGGTGGCTGCCTAAGTTGCTCGTTATTGAAATCTCTGTTCGGGAAAGCACTAAAATGGACAGAACAAATGTATGGGGAAATGGGAATGCTTTCAATTTTTAACAATTTAAACCATATACAGACTATGGGATTGTAATATATAACATATCAAACAAATCTTAGAAAAGTTCCGATTCGATTGGTATGCAAATCGTTAAAATCCGTTCGCAGCAAAAATAGTTATTAACATTAAATTTATTTCATAAAAACGTGACCTGTTTTCTGATTTGGCACCCGTAATGTAAGACGTAGTCCTACGTCAAAAATGAAATCGTTGGTAGCAATATAGTTACCACTATCCGTAAAAGGGTTAATTCATTAAAAGTAGAGATAAAACGGATATCCGGCCTATCTGGTCAGTATTTGCTATCCGGACGGATACCGGATATTGAAAAAAAATCGATAATTTTTCTTTAAGATAAAATAAATTATAATTTTTTCTTAAAATTAAATTAATATTAACTCATAACATAAATTCATTAACACTATTACTTTTATTATAAATTTTTTAACCGATCTATTATGCTTTGCTTCGTACAATACTGCAAGAAGCTGAAAGATAAGCTCTAGCAAACCTTGCCAATTGAAGGTACTGCTTAGAGTTTAATGAATACCGTACTACCACAACAGTCGATTTTGTTACCGAGGGAATTTTCCCCCGAACGCGACACTGACTATTATTTTCATTTGCCACATCGTTGAAACTGTCGGATTATCATTCCTGAAGATAATTCTATTTTCTTTTATCTTGAATGAAAATAATTGACTTTTTGTTGCTTATTTGAGTTTGTAATATTTACTCTTACCCGATTAGTATTGCAATTATTTCAACACATTCACAAAAAAAGGATAGGAGGTTGTGTTCAAGACACGACTGCATTGTTGACGTAGAACCACGCTGTGGTTTAATTCAAGTCGCTTGTTTATAACTGCGGATATTATTTTATAATGCTAATGCTTGTAGAATCATTTGACGATGATTTTTTGATGATTCATTCTTGTACTCGCAGAACAATACATGCTCGAAATAAGCGCAGCTGTCATCCTTAGTGGAGAAAGTTTTGCTACTGGCAAGCGAAACCAAATCACATTCAAAATTTCAGAACGACATTTTCTTTCTTGGGGACTAAATTAACGAAATAAACCCTATCTGTTAATCTCAACAACCTCGAAAAGAGTAGCACTGCTTCATTATGATCAAGATTAGCGCAAATGCAATCCTAGTTGAAAGCAGTTTTGCGACTGGCATGCCAGCCCGAATAAATTAATAACTTAATATAACTTGTTGAATAACTTGGTATTCCCCAAATATTTTTTTGGTGCACAACCCTAACACCTGCTTCACCATAGCGTCAGTTCAATGCACTATTGACAGAAAACAAACAATGTGAACTGCTTGGAAAAAGGCTGTATATTTGCCTCAGCAGAGATTCATTACTAATACTCTAGCGCAAATATTTTCCTCCCGCTATCTCCCCTCCTTGTTTATATTCATCATTACGACTGCATAATTTGCAACACAAAACAGTCGTCAATCATAGCATAAAAAAATTAGGCGATTATTGCATCGTTACAGGGCCAATGGCTAATCTCCGTTTTGCGCTCTTCTTAACAGAAGCCCTTTCTGTTTATATTGTCAGTCTAGATTAGCTTAGCTGTCATCCTTTGTGGAGAGAATTTTCCTACCGTCCTGCGGAACCAAATCACTGATAATATTCCAGAACATTTATTTTCTTGGTGAGCTGGCGATAGCCTAGCTTGATGATTTCCCACACAATTGTGTAGCTCAGAGCCTTAATGCAATGGCGTCAGTTTGATGCAATGATTGCAATGCCAGAGACATCAACGGGTGAGTAATTTGGTCGCGTTCACAGCTCATTCTGAAACGAAGACATGTGATGACGCAAAACAAGGAAGAACAGGCGATATTCATTGCTTTCAATACAGAACGATACTGAAAGTATGCTTTCCTTCCTTGCTTGAGACTTTAAACATCTTCAGTTCATTTGTCTCTAACCTTCAAAAAGGCGCTTGGAAAGCTTTGTCCATCATATTACTCCTCCACCCCTTCTGCGATGCCTTGAGAAAGGCATTGGATCCCTCGCCGTCCAGCTTGCCCAGCAACGACGTTGTTCTGTCGATTTCCTCACGAAGAATGAAAGTTTGCCTCAGTGAGATCCACTGTTTATACTCTAGGCAAATATTCCCCTTCGTTCTTCTTCTTTTCCTTTGTTCACAGAGACTTTACATCTTACGATTTCCCCTTCGTTGCTTGTCGATAAGTTGCTCGTTATTGGCAGTTCTGTTCGGGAAAGCACACAAATGGACAGAACAAATGTATGTGGAAATAGGAATGCTTCCCATTTTCATCAATTTAAATCATATACAGACTATGGGATTCTAATGTATATCATATAAAACAAATCTTAGGGAATTTCCGATTCGTTTGGTATGTAAATTGCCAAAGTCCCTTCGCGGCAAAAATAGTTATCAACGTTAACTTTATTTCATAAAAACGTGACCTGTTTTCTGAATTGGCACCCTTAATGAAAGACGTAATTCTACGTCAAACATCATCATTGAAATATAAAATCCTTGACAGAAAAAAAATCTGTTCAATATTCCTTGCAGAAAACTTGATACTCTTTTGAGGGGGTAATACACTATAGAAAATTGAAAAATATAAAAAAAAAATATTTCTGGCCTGAAATGTGCTCTGGAATGTCTACTTTACTATAGTTTCTGTCCCAGGTATGCCCCATGCTTCGTTCTAAAGTTACAAGCCATTTAGTGGATCTAAGTCTTTGCATAAGAAGCGCGGATCCATAATATAAAACTCGTTTTTCTCGAAACTTAGTGCAAACTGGTGGGAGTTCTTACTCCGGAACGGTTCATCCGATTTTGATGAGATAGATTTTCTCAGATTCTCCACTAAATTTGCTGTCAGCGTACGGAGGTTCTTTTTGATATTTAGAAAAATAAAATAATGTTGAATGTTTTTGTCTCGATTTTTAAGGCAAAAACGCATTTTTTTTCACAAAAAACGTCGCCATTTCGTCAAAAATCAATGTTTTGAAAAAATCCTACGTACGATGACAGTAAATATATCCAAGATTACGTAGAAAATCATTGGTTGGAATCAACCCACTAGAAAAACTTAGAACTCCCACCAGTTTACGAGGTTTTGGATGCAATGGTTCAACAAACCTGTTGCGGCTATTCAGGGGACAGTCCAACTGACACCAATATATTTTTTGTTTGTTAAGTAATATATACCTAATAAAACTGTGATATCAGATTAATCACAAATCATAGTAATTTATTTCCTCGTTGAAAAAATCGCGAAAATCACATACTTTTTATGATTTTACCCCCTTAAGGAATATTCATTCTATACCAAAAATTAAATCATGGTTAATTATTTTAGTGTAAAAATGTGTTCATTACTCTCTAAAATGTAATCCTTCATTTCAGGGATTCCCAAAGTTGTCGATATTGGTTTCTCAAGGATCAACTTGAACTGACTAAAAACTAATTTCGAGGAGGCCTAAACACATATTCTTGTTTGAAACTTTTAAGATATTGTATAAGTTGTGTTACATGAACCAACTTGACAACTATCCTAGTAGAAAGTATTATTGCTGCACTTTTCAAAAACTCAACAAGTAGATGAGCGTGCATAAGTTCGTATAAGATGAAAATTTTGACAAGCGCATTTGGCATTTGCGTTCTGATTTTTTTTGGAGCTTAAATGATAATACACTCATTTACTAATTTAATTAAAAAGATTACAATAGATTGGTAAAAAGTTACAAGTTTCATTCATCACACTGATTTTTTATAACTGACTAGCTGACCCGGCAAACTTCGTTCCGCCCAAAGTGTTTTTTTCGTTATCACATCCACGTTTTCTTACAAAGCGCATGTGCATGGGTCCAATCGCAGAACTGTTCATTGATTGATCTTTTAAAATTATTTTGCCTAATTTGGTTTCATTTGCTTGATTAATTCTCGAGTAATGCAGGAATTTGTGTTTCAATTGTATGGCAGAAACAAAGGAAACTCGTTTCGAAACCTTCATTGACTCTTTGGATTGTCAATTCCAACAGTATCTCTTCTCATTTGTCTTCTTTGGATTCTACCGGAACAGAGGAGTATGTTACACCGATGTTGTCCAGTGTGATGTAACTGTCAACTGTATCTCTGACCCACATCCCTAGATGCTCCATCCGATTCGGTTCATAGCGGTTATTTGCTCATCCCACGTTTGCGTTTTCTGTTCCAGTGTCGCTGTAGTCAGCAAGCGGACAATATAATTTATTAAAACTGAGAGTATTATTTGAAGATTTGGGACAAAAATTTGCACCAAAGAGTTCATTATTATACCTCGCTGCTTTCTATGATAATAATCGGAGTGTAAAAAAGCGAATAGAAGAGAAAATGAAGGGATTGCGTCCGACATATATAACCGCATTGACGTTGGATTACGTTACGACATTTGTGGCATGGTGATTGCTATAGTATGCTACTAATCCAATCGCAATTTTCCGAACATTTCCGGATTTCAAATATCTGTATCGTCGCACGGTTATGAAATCGTGCGCTATTTAGATCAAACCACACGATGTAAGGAAAAAGCAACTTTTTTTCTTTTTTAAAGTATGACAACAATCTTATGGTCAACCTTGAGCATCAATTGAGCCGCCTCTCAGGAATGCTGTCGCATTCCAGTTTAGTTTATCTATTAAAAGTCTAATCAGCATATCAATGAGAACGGCGTGCTTTCCTTCTCGCATCGCTCTGTTCTCAAACAGCATCACTTTGTTTGAATGCCTTTTTTTTACCTCCCACCTCCTCCTTCTGCAGGGTCATCAAAAGGGAGAGCGCATTCCACTGGTTCCACCGGCGAACGGTTTCGTCTGGCCGCCCGACACGGTACCGGGTGTGATTGGGTTGCGTAACCACGGCAACACCTGCTTCATGAATGCCGTCCTCCAGTGTCTCAGCCACACGGACATCCTGGCGGAGTATTTCGTTTTAGATCAATACAAGGTGAGTAAGATTGATAAAAAATTAATGTGTTTTAAATATCAATTGATTTTTATTTTGTAGGCGGATCTAAAGCGACGCAACAAGATCAACGCGAAAAAATTCGGTACCAAGGGAGAGCTGACCGAGCAGCTTGCGCTAGTGCTGAAGTCTTTGTGGATGTGCAAAGATGCTCCCGAGCATAGTACAAGCTTTAAAGTGAGATACACACGTTCGTTGGGGACAATGCGAGACGGAAGTCTTACCTATTGGTTGGTTGTCATTTTAGGCCGTTGTGGATCGATACGGTAGTCAATTCCGGAGCTCGACGCAGCACGACGCGCAGGAGTTTCTTTTCTGGTTGCTGGATAAGGTGCATGAGGATCTCAACACGGCGAGTAAGCGGAAATATAAGACGATAAAAGTGAGTGTTTTTTCTCCTTTTCCCAATGCTAGGCTGTTGCTCGGTGTTGTTGTCAAGACAAGGTCGGTTATTAACCTCCCGTCTTTGAAAACTATTTGTTGAATCGACACGTAAACGTCGCAAAGGTGTTTATTAGAAAATAAACAAAACTGTGTCAGATGATTAGACGAGGCTCTTACGAGAGACATTCCCGTTTATTCCACGCGGCTAATGACGTGAAATGGTTCAAGTTACGGTGTTCCCGAGGGCGAATGGCGTGACTATAGTTTGTCACTAGGTGAGATTGAAATTGCTCTAGAGCGGTTTGCAGGTGTTCTAGCTGGATGTTTTTTGATACCCAGTGTGAGAGCTCACGTGAACAGGTTGTTCAGTGATCTTGCAACGACTTTTGCAGAATGACGGGATAAGTACCCATGATGGAAATAACTCTATCGTCTGCAAGTTGGTTGGTTGGTTCTTTGTTTCTAAGAGGCTTTAAACTTTGCAGTTCATCTTTAATTAAAACCAAAATAATTTCCTACAGCCGCTTCTTCTGGGTGATAGCCTGTTTCTCATACACGACCGACCTCGACTGACACTTTTTCACTTGTCCATTTTGACCACAAGGCTATCATCGCTATGCGAAATTAGTTCATTTGGTCATGCATACGTTATGCTATTTTAGAGGGGTGCTCCGTTATTTAACCCAAGGAAAAAACATTAGTAGCTTTAATGTTCTGATCACCCAGAACTCTCAACCACAATCCGAAGACAACTCATCTAATAACATATTTTATCTATTTTTCCAGAACAACTATGGGCGCTCGGACGAAGCGATTGCAGCCGAAACGTTGGCGAACCACATCCGCTGCAACAACTCGTTCGTGCAGGCTGTCTTCCAGGCCCAGTTTCGATCCTCGCTGACTTGTCCACGGTGCCATAAGCAGAGCAATACATTCGATCCATTCCATTGCATATCGGTGCAGTTGCCCCAGCTGTCGCAGCAGCCGGTCTTCGTGAGGGTAATCTATGCCTCCCAGCAGCCAAAACAGGTGCAACTGGGACTCGGGGTGCCGCACGTCTCTCCGGTGATGGTACTGAGGGAGCAGCTGCATGCTGACACGGGAATCCCCGTAGATCGGATGATCCTGGCGGAGATTTGCGAGAGTGGGTTCAGTCGGGTGTACTGCGATTCGCATCTCACGTCGTCAATTGGCAGCGATGGATCGGTTTACTGCATCGAAAGTCCACCAGTGGCGGAGGGGATTACTCAAATTGTGCTCTGCATTAGCAACGCCCGGAGGGATGTGGGAAGTGGCGAAGTTAGGCGATTTGGAACCCCATTTTGCATAGTTGTCAATCGTGACGTGTCGTATGTGGAGCTTCAGAAGCTGCTGTTGAAAGAAATGTCTGGCATCCTAAAATCGGAAGTGTTTGCATTCAACACTCCACTGCAGGAGATGTTTAAGATGCGATTACAGGATCCTTCCTGCGATGCGGATGCGTTTCTCGAGGCTACGGTCGAGCATCCGCTGTTTACCGAAATGATTGATTTGGCTTTGTCGGTGCTACCCACGGATGCGGGATCTGCTCACGTTAAACTGTTGATTGAGTGGATCAATCCGGAGCGATTCTTCAGCGATATGACCGATCCGTTCGTGGAGCACGAGAGTGTTAATCAAATGAAGGAGAAGATTCCGGCTAGTTCGGCACTCACGCTGGAACAGTGCCTCGAACATTACACCAAAGCAGAAACGCTCAGTGCGGAGGATGCTTGGCGGTGTCCGCACTGCCAGAAGTATCTTCCGGTGGTGAAAACACTTGGCTTGTGGTCGCTGCCGGACATAATGGTGATTCACTTCAAACGATTCCGGCAGCATCAATTGCGTGGACCGCAGGCTGCCAAATTAACCACACTGGTTAAGTTTCCACTGAACGGCTTCGACATGAGTCCTCATGTCGCCAGGGACTCCGGTGAGGATGTATCAACCACGGGACTCGGGGATAATTGGAGTCCATGGAGAAAAACGTCGAAACGTCATACAACACATTCCTACCATCAACATAATCAGTACCATTCCCCGAATCAGCCAATGGACAATCGGTATGATTTGTACGCTGTTTGTTACCACCAGGGAGATACCCTGGAAACGGGCCACTACACGGCTGCTTGTAAGAACCCATACGATCACCAGTGGTACAAGTTTGACGACCAACGGGTGTGTCATGTACCGAATGATCGGATTCAGGAGGAAATCGTTAACAATGAGGCTTATATTCTATTCTACCAAAGACGCAAACTGGATGGTTCCGAGTACTCTGGTACGAGTTCAAGCTCCGGAATGGATCACTGGATATCGCGTATCGCCTCTGCAGCTCCGCTTGTGAGCGCAACTACCGAATCAAAGCCAGAGGAGATTGCACCGAAAACAGTTGATCCTGTTGCGGTTACAGTCACTCCGGACGCGAATGCCATTCCGACGAAAGCGGTAATCGAAGAAACCACAATCATACATTCCGGGAGTGAAAGTGAAGTAAGCGAAATTAAGACACTCGAAGAAGAGACTGATGTGAGTGAAGCGGCGGCGGTGGCGATAGTGAAGAACGATATTGAACCCCCGGTAGAAGCTGTAGCTCCGAACGTCATTCACGTTGAGGCTGAAGTTCAACCCGAAATCAAACCTTCAGAAGAGGAAAGTCGATTGGAAGAGCTACCAACGCCAACGGAAGAGTTCTCCAACCAAATGAGTGAGGAAAAATGCGACGAGGATTATACCTCGAAGGAAACTTCAATCAGTACCACTCCCACCCCCATTGAGGACAGTTCGTCACCCGAGCTGAGAAATTCTTCCGATCCTATGACCTCACAGCAGTCCCATTCGAATGATTCGAAATCAACGGACACGAGTAGCCGTTTCTCGTTGCCAACTTCGCACTCCCACTTCCAGGACATTCTCTGGCGGGAAAATGCGACCATGTCGGAATTCATTTCGAATCACCATCATCATCGTCCCTCGTCGTTTACCTTCAAATCCTTCGAGTCGGATGCTGTTTCGTTGATTCGTGGAGCGAACACATGCAGCAAGGATACCCTGCTTTTCATCGATCAACAGTCCCATGCTGCCGGGCTGGATCGGGTTGTGCTGGATGATGATGACGACCGGAACGATCTGATCGGTGCCAATCGGTCACTGTGGGTAAGTCCAACCTCCGCTTGCTTGATGATCAATCGGGTCCATTTAAACATGTTCCCCATTTTCCAGATATCGCCAGTCACCCCGCATAAGTTGATAACGGTGTCTCCCAAAAACTGAGCAAAGATTTCAATAATCTACCACCAACCACAACCTCCCAACCACCAAAAAGATTCAGCAAAAGGCAGCCCGTGTGGCTCTGCGGCAGGCGGCAGCGCGTGTGTGCTAATCAATAGTTACAAACCCCCTGTTGAAAGTTTTTAAGTTGTTTTTATGTTTTATGATTATTATTGTCTCCTTTTGTGAGTGTGAGCATGTGTATGCGTGTAGAAACCATTGTGCATGTTGGTTGCGTGTGTGCGTCCCCCAATGGCCGGATAGATATTTATTTCTGTTTTGTTTTGCTGTGAATTGTTTGTACTTTAGGTAGAGATAGAGGTGAATAGTCGTCGTCGACAGCAGATGTGTGTTTTAGGGTCTGAAACCCCTCTTCCTATTTTTGTTTTTGTGTATTTTTTTAAATTTTTTGATACAATTTAGTTCTCAGTCACATTAAAGGCTATTTAATTTCTTCCCCCAAAACAAAAATATATCTCTAAGAGCAATTAACGAAATGAAAATGAATACAAAAAAAACAGTTCGCGTAAATTTTCTAAGTACATATTTTGATGAATATTTCAATAACTAGTAGTAGTTAAGGCAAGTATAGAAACAAACCCTGATAATAAGCAAAACAAAAGTCGTAGCGAACGCGTTTAGAGTTTAGTGTGTGATAAAATCAAAGATACGAGATTCAAGCGTAGATATTAACAAAAAAAAAATTAAGGGAAAAATCGAACGGGAACGTCAAGCATAAAGAAACAAGTACAATTTAATGTTAGTTATTTGATTGTAAAAAGAGGGATAACATTATAAATTATTAGAGTATAAAGGATACGCGTGTTGATGAGGTGTGTTTTCCTACAGCAAGAGAAATCCTCCGAGCGATTCTGACTATCGCTTCAGCCAAAAACGTTATAATTTAACATTTGGGTTTCATCGTGTGGGGCTATTTCGGACACATTGGACACAGCTTTCTTTTTTTTTATCCCTTTTGTTTATTTTAGGCTCATTAGCATTTTAGCTGTAACAGAGCCGAATTTCAATCGTGTACATGTCACATGTTTATCATATCTATAATTAGCACATTACACAGTTGCCATGTTTTCGGCGTTAGAGTATTCCCTTCTATACCATTCGGCCTTATTCTGCGTGGCGTGTGAGGTGAGATGACAATTGTCACTTATGTCACGCGATTCCACCAGGCGTATGCCGTGAGAAATCTCACTTGAATGAACTCTCACTTTATTCCCGCTCTCAAATATACGTGACGATTGTCACATGAACTGGGATTTCTAGGTGACAATCGTCGACATGTCTTGAGGTGTCGACAGTGCATGAAAACAAATGAAAAAAGGAAGAGGAATAATAAGTGTTTTTTTTGGGTCGTATAGAATCGATAGTAATGGTATTATCGGCCTGATTCTACGCGGCGTGTGAGGTGAGATGACAATTGTTACATCACCATCACGCAACTCTCCTCACTCTATTCCTACAGTCGTTTCGGATGCCGTGAGAGGTTCATTTGATGTATGTGAGAGGATGAACAGCAAGTGACAAGGCGTTCATTCTGCTGGTTGCCAAATCTGATCAGAGATGCCACATTCGCACATGTGTTCACGAATTTGTAGACATTTAACTTTTATCATAACCTTTTATTCCTGCTGCAGGCTATTTAAAATAGTGACAAAACATTATTGATTCCATATGACAAACGAAGCTGGTCAGTATGTCAGACATTAGCACATATTTACAAATATTTCAGATTTTTATCGCATATATTTGAGAAAAAACATCTGGCATCCCAGAATTTTATTTGTTTCGCTCAGAGAGGTCAGATATTTGTTTTGCTGCACTCAGTACCGTATCTATAGATCTGATTTAACCTGGCCTGTTGTTAGTGTATCAGGACATTCTGCCGAATTTGCAGGTATTTGATTTAGATTTGGTGAAACAGTTGATTGCATCCTGTAAAGTTTAGCATTTTTGTTTGTTTTGGTCGTAGTTGCTGCTGCTCTCTGCACTCTCAGTGTTAAATTGTTGCTCTGGCTCCGGCTCGGGCATATACCACGGCTTCTGAAATGGATATGCAGTTCGGTGACGATGACTCGCGGATAGATAGATGAAACACAAGACCCATATGATAGATATATTTTAGAGAAAATAAATAGATTTCATGAAATGAAAATAATTTCGGTGTGCTTATTCGTCCAATTGAGGAATAACAGACTCACTACCGCTTTCACAAAAAAAAACAAACTACTTGCAATTTGTCTTTCGTACTGTGAAAATTGAAGATAAATTGAATTTATTGATACATATACGGCCTTATTCTGCGTGGCGTGTGAGGTGAGATGACAATTGTCACTTATGTCACGCGATTCCACCAGGCGTATGCCGTGAGAAATCTCACTTGAATGAACTCTCACTTTATTCCCGCTCACGAGGGCCCTGAGTTTTGAACCCACGATCGATCGCTTACTAAGCGAACGCGCAACCAATGTGGCTACGGAGACCCCCCGACACAGCTTTCTAACAGAAATGATTTTTTAGCTTAAATAATACCTTGACGTGTCAGATGTGGTTTGCACGGTTTAAAAGTGGTAATTTTGACTTGGAAGAGAAGACGAAGAACGTTCCGGACCGCCAAAAAAGTTTGTACATGAAGAATTGAAGGCTTTACTCGATCAGGATCCGTCACAAACGCAACAAGAATTGCAGATACACTTGGAGTAGCTCACAAACCATATTCGATCGTTTAAAGCCAATGGGAATGATCCGAAAGATAGGACATTGGGTGCCATATGAATTGAAGTCACGAGACGTCGAACGCCGTTCTTTTCAAGTGCGAAAAACTGCTCCAACGGCATGATAAAAGGGTTTTTTGCATCGAATGAAAATTGGATCCATTACGATAATCCTAAACGTCGAGCATCGTATGGATACCCCGGCCATGCATCAACATCGACGGCCGTGCGGAATATTCACGGCCAGAAGGTTATGCTGTCTATTTGGTGAGACCAGCTGGGTGTGGTGTACTATGAGCTGCCCATAATCCAGTCGACGAACAAAATATCGACCTAACATTGGCCGAAATGCTGTGACTTCTCCGTCTTGCCTACACCCAGAAAACAGATTACTAAAATATGTCAAATCTTTGGTGAGGCAAACATTAGTAGAATGTACATATTTTCTGTAAATATTAATCAACTGTATGTAAAAACAATGTTAGATGCAATATACATCCCTGCCAATGATTGGTACATTTTACTAAGCGGTATCGGTAACTTTGACGATTGTCATTGCTGGAAACCGTGAAACAAATGTAAACAGAACATTATTAACCTAATTGTCTAGCTGATAATTGAGTTGAGCAGAACTACTTTTCGATATTGTTTCTCCACAGAAAAAGGTTGAATTTACCCAGACAGGTGAGTGACGTTCTTGAAAATTAATTCAATTTATGTTCTTTAATCAACATTGATACATATTGGACAGCCAAATAATGATCCATGCTCATCTGTTGCGGGAGAAAGTGAAGACATTACTTCAATAATGAGGAATCTGGGTAATTCGAGACACTAAAACGAGCCTAGTTGAGCTCTAATTCCACCGCTATATTGTTGGATTTGGTCAAGGGCAACTTCATAAACTATTTCCGACGATTGTGATCGGTGGTTCGATCAATTAGATGTTTTCGAAATCGTCAAAACGAAGGTTCCGTTTCCACTGACGCTGCGCTTCAACTCAATTTTGAAAAGGGGCATAGAACTGGCTCTTTGATGTAGTCTATCGTAGCTGTTTGTAGTAACCATTCTGTATTTGTAGCCGAGAATCAAACTCAATCGATGCAGGATCAGATGTTGGAAGCTGCAATGGCCATGCCTCGAGTTAATGTGCATTGTAATGTGGTTTATACCGCATTTAGATAGTTCAACAAATGACTAAAATTGCATACAATAGTTCAAAAATTACTGTTATACTGGCTGGTTTTACATTTGTTTACTAATGTTATCGCCTAATATGTACGAATAAAGTGCGCTGCACATGCAACGTCCCGTCACTGTGAAGTCAACGTGAAGGAATGAAATGTCAAATATTCTCCCATGGAAATCGTATGGTAACATTCACATACATCATCACCGGAAATTGTGACGTCGGCAGAATAAGTCCAAGAGAATATTTGACGGGACGATGACGGTGATGTTGTATGTGTAGCGCACTTAATTCATATCGCAAAAATCAACTAATCATTGGTAATATTTACCCGAAAATCGTCATATATACCAATTTTTCCTAAGAGTGTATAGTTCATTGGTCGAAAATACGGAATAATTAAAAAACCAAATGGTATCACTGGTAGTCCGCTAAACTGTCATCTCAAACAAAAACAAATGGACCATATAACTGGTGAATAAGGAAACTGTTATCGCTTTTTCTTTCATTAATGATTTCATTTTCTTTCAGACTATGATGTGAAAACATCTGGCTTTTCTATAGCCATTAATAGAAACTAGCCGGAAGATGATTGCCCCCATTACCAGTCGCCAAACAACAAGAACAACAGTGCAGATTTTCACCGTTGTCACAGGAGCCAACAACATCTGCAATTCCAATCAGCAGTATCCTCCAAACCCATGCCGGGGACAGCAACAACAGCGGCAACAGCAGAATCGAATCCTCGGGCACAAATGTGTATCAAGGAAATAAAAACTATCAAAGCAGGAGGTATTTATCAACGAGCTCAGCTGGACTCGAATCGTCAATCCGGAAACGCCGGAAAATTTCGCTGTATTGTGGTTATATGTATATCACAAACACATATTGTTTTGTAATACGTATTTTTTCGAGTAATAAAATGACTAAAATTGATTATGTATTTTCCTTTTAATATTTCATTTCATTTTAATAACAAACCAATACAAACAAGCAGCAAGCAGTGCTGGAAGCAGCGCTGCAAGCAGGTCGACGCCTTGCACATGTTGGCGAAAAAGTGGCGTCAAGTTGTTCGATGAATGCATATGAAAGGTCGATAACTAGATTGCAAGGTGGCAGCATTTGAGGTCGATTGTTGACATTTCATCGACCCGATCTTGGCAGGCAAAACGGAATGTGGGTGCTAAAACCAAATGAAATCATTACGAGGGACCTCTACCGACGAAAATTGATGCGTTTGAGTCATGCACTGAAGGAAAAACGGCCACAATACGAGCAAAGACACGATAAAGTTATTTTGCATCACAACAATGCTCGACGGCATGTCGCGAAACCGGTCAAAACGTACTTAGAAACGCTGAAATGGGAGGTCCTATCCCACCCGCCGTAACCTCCAGACATTGCTCCGTCCGATTATCGTTGAATTGCCAGAAAGACGGGAAAAAGTTGTGACTAGCGATGGGCAATACTTTGAATATTACATTTTTAACCATTTTTGCAGAATTAAGCATTAATTTTTGAAAAAAAAAAACCAGAAACTTACCGGTACTCCTATTACTTTGTGATCTGGTGGTACCACGTCTTCAAGGAGCCTGGCCGGGCAGAGCCAGATAGTGAAGAAAAGGGGAGAGAAGAAGGAAGGATTTAGAGATTCCGAAATTACCGACATGAATCGGATTATTTATACTCAGCAACGCACAGTTAGGCGACTCCATACAAAGCTGGCCAAGCAAAAAAAAAGTGTCGTTGAATGCGAAAAAACATGATTTTACATAATTTCGGGATGCTGAACACGAATTTGGGATTCCGTCCACGTGAATAATGTCTTGGAATTTTATGGCACCCTCTCCCCGTAGTATTTTTTACATTTTCTTTACAAAATCCGAATTTCGTGTATTGACAAAGCATTGCTTTTTGATGGAAAAAAATACAGTGCAAGCCAAAGCATGGCTTGGCAAACGTTATCCGGACTCTGCTCCAGCTATTGTAACTGTGGAATATTGGTTTCGTCAATTTCCAACTGGTCGTGCGATCACAGTTGATTCTGAGTGCAGTGGACGTCCAAAAGAGGCTGTTACTCCAGAAAACATAAAAAAATCCACAAAATAATTTTAATTCACCGTAAAGTGAAGTTGAGCAAGATAGCTGAGACTCTGAAGATATCGAAAGAGCGTGTTGGACATATCGTGGATGAATATTTGGGCATGCGAAAGCTGTGTGCAAAGTGGGTGCCGCGCGAGCTCACAATCGATCAAAAACAACGTGTCGATGATTCGGAGCAGTTTATTTTAATTCTTTATTTTTGAGACTTTCAGCCTCCTGGGCTGATTCGTCTCAGCAAAAACGGCCGAAACCATGCCGCGATATGCGCTTGCTATAATTCATTTTACATGCACATACGGATAAGCAATTAAAAATAAAACAATAAACAAAAAAACAGATTTCGTCACGAGAAATTCCACGCATTTGAGCTTTTTTTTTCTTTGTTATTTGACGAGGATGTCCGTTTACCATGGCAACAGGTGGGGAATCCGCGCCACTCGAAGATGCCGACTGTTCTTGTTACCCTTATCGCGTAGGGAAAGAAACAAGGATCTTCGATTTGATCACAAGTTTTTTGTTTACATTAAAAAAAACAGATCGGCATCATTCAAAAAACAAAGCAGTGCAGCAGTTCGTGAAGGGTCGTCGCCAAGCACACCACGAATGCTCCCGCTGATCCCGTGTAAGTTCCGGAGGTTCTCGTCTTCTTCTTCTTCAATGGCACTAACGTTCCTAGAGGAACTTCGCCGTCTCAACGTAGTATTACTTGCGTCATTTTTATTAGTACTTAGTTGAGATTTCTATGCCAAATAACACGCCTTGAATGCATTCTGAGTGGCAAGCTCTAGAATACGCGTGATCACAGTGCAAGTCGGAGGAAATTTCTTCGACGAAAAATTCCCCCGACCAGAACGGGAATTGAACCCGAACACCCGGCATGTTAGTTATGACGTTAACCACTCGGCCAAGGGAGCGGAGGTTCTCGTACTTTGGGCAAATACGACTGAATTGCGATGTGTTCGACTTTGGGATGTGTTCGACTGAATTGCGAACCTCGCACAAGTCACAAAGGGGATGAAATGGTCATCTGTTGAAGTTATGAGACATGTTGCAGTGGCCGGTTCTTAACCTGGATAAGATTCGTTGCTCTCTCATCGTTTTGACGTCTTCGAATCTGGTGACGGATTCTTTGATTCTCCGGAGGAACAGCGTCGCTTCAACGAACCATTTTTCCTCCCAAAAACTTTTGAAGGTGTTGGCGATCCATAGTCTGATGTCGTCTAGCGGTACTTTGCGCATTAAAAGTTTACCAAGGTGTTCGGAGCAGTGTTTGAAGCTGTTTAACCGCAATAAAGTTGAGTTTTTGCGTCGATATGTGACAATGGATGAAACATGGCTTCATCAGTACACGCTAGAGTCCAATCGATAGTCAGCAGAATGGAGAGCAAGCGACGAACCGAAGTGATTACCGAAACTGAGGCCTTTTGTGAGGAAAAACTGAAAGAGGGGAGGGGAGATAGGGGTAAGATGGACATGTTAAGGTTATGTTACTTCAATTGTATCTTTGGAAACTCATGTTTTCCAAAACTTAAAAGCAGTTTCTTACAGTTCAATAACTGGTTTTCGAAATAATTGGCCAAATGTTTTAGAAAAATGTGTTTCTTCATGTTTTTTACTGAAATTAAAAAAGCCGAAAAGTTGAACATTTTTATCGACGCGGGTATAATGGACATGTAGTGGGGGAAATATTGACAGGTTGATAATACAGGGTGGGCCATTTAAAGTGGAAGCATCTGGCAACCCCATAACTTTTGACAGAGATGTCAGATTAACAAATGTCATACCGCGTTGGAAGCGTCATTTTAGTACAATTTTAACCATGGAACAATACACACCTAAACAAGGCGCTGAAATTGTTCAGCTGTACATTCAAAATAACTTCTCAATTGTGGCTTTTGGCAAAAAATCATAATGTCTGATGAGGCGCATTTCAACTTGAATGGAGGAGTGAATAAACAAAATTGTCGGTTTTATGCTACTGAAAACCCTCAATTCATCGAAACGCAACCTCTTTACGACCAAAAAGTTACTGTGTGGTGTGCCATTTATGCCGATAAAGTCATCGGCCCGTACTTCTTTGAAAACGAAAATGGAGCAACGGTAACCGTGAATGGGGAGCGTTATCGGACAATGATAACCGATTTTTTATTGCCATTTGTTCGTGAAAATGAATTGGACAATTACTGGTTCCAACAGGACGGCGCTACATGCCATACAGCGGCTGCCACGACCAAATTATTGCGCGAAATGTTCCCCGGAAGATTAATATCGAAAAACGGCGATTATGACTGGCCACCGAGATCACTTGATTTGACGCCTCCTGACTTTTTTTTATGGGGATATTTAAAATCCAAGGTATACACTGGTAAACCAAGGACCCTGGCTGCGCTGAAAGACAATATCCGACAAGAAATTGCTGCCATATCGGCCGAAACATTGGGCAAAGTGATGGAAAATGCCGAAAAAAGGGCACAAGGCCAGAGGCGGTCATTTACGAGATATCATAATCAAAAAGTAGTTAGAACAAATCTCCTTGGACCAAAATAAATGAATTTCAAAAAAATAGTTTAAAATTCCACTTCTTTACTTTGCTATTGCAAAAACAAATCCTTCCACTTTAAATGGCCCACCCTGTATATGAAGCGTAGAAGTTTGTCGCTCGTGAGAGGAATAATTTCGCTCTCTCTCAGTGTTTGTTTGTCCAGTAACTGAAATAGAACAAAAAGAGAAAGCAATATAAAAAAGAGTTGAATATTCTTCCCTTCACTTTCCATCATGCATTGGATGGAATTATGGATGTGACTGTCCATTTCAACCCCACAAGTGCAATTATTTCAATAATTTAAATTGACCACTAATGAATGAATTTACTTTTCCGTACATACCTAATATCGCTCATCTGTCAACTCACAAACCGAAATATAACAATCAGCTAATTCAATTTTGCAATTCAACCACTCAAAATGCTTAATATCGAAGCCGCAAAAATTACATCCACACGCGGAATCATGTTTGATTTTAGGTTTTTGTTTCCCCTCTTCCTCTTTTGATTAGTATTCATTGTCATAGGATGGTTTAAATATTCTAGAATAGCATGTAGAAGATTCCCATCAACAGAAACTTGAAATTCATAATGCAACTATAAAAATCAACCACCTCCCCTACTATAAAAATAGTATCGAAATAATCGCTGTATCGCCCTCGAAGGCAATTATGTTGAATAATAAAATTGAATTATGCAAAAAAAAATTTTTACTGTGTTACCTGTGAAAAATGTTACGATTCATTAAGAGTTTTCAAACGCATATTTCTCAAAATCGTAATTGCGACATGTGTTGTGTTATATACCATTAGACAAGAAATTTATTCAGCAATTTTTTACTTGAAACACGATAAAAAATATAGTGAAAAAGGTGAACAATTTGACGGTTAAAATGGGTATTTTTCGATTACACTAACCACTCGCTTTCCTCCCCAACGCAACGAGCAATTTTTTTGCCTACATTTGGGCATTAGCTCACAATGATCATCGATGTGTACTATAAATTATACTTAATTGCCGAATGTAGGCATTTATCAGTTGTTGTATTGTATGCGCAGTTTTGCGCTACGGGCAAAGTTCATTTGAAAGCTTATGTTTTTACCTGAATTCCATATGTAGTCACAACCGCGGTAAGCAGCGGCAACAAAAGTTTCAAGCTGGTTTTCTACAAAAAATCAATTTTTTCATTTTTTTCCGGCCTAATATGATAAATTTTCACAATATCTAATGAAAGCTGCAGAGCGTTTCAAAGTAAGGTACTTTAGTTCAAAAACATTTCAAAAAACGTCAATATACCAGTCTTTGAAAAGTCATGAAAAAATCAGATTTCATGGTATTGCGCCCAAATTTGGGATTGAGGTACAGTAATTTACATTTAATTGTAAAATTTAATTAAATGGTTTCATACAAATGAAAAACAAATTTTTGCATAACCCGAAAACTAATCAAGAAATTGCCAAATTTGGCATGCGAAGGTTTTAGGGGACACAAAACGTTTCTATGGTGAAAAGACACTCCTTCCTTCTCTCTGAGGGGGGGGAGGTGGGCTGCCATACAAATGAAGCATACATTTCCGCATAATTCAAGAACTAATTAAGCAAACGGAACTGAATTTGGCATGTGGAGATTTTATGGGGAAGAAACATTTCTAAGATGGTTCAACACTCCTTCCACATTTCTAAGGGGGTCTTCCATACAAATGAAACCCAAATTTCTGCATAAGTCGAGAACTAACCATGCAAATAGAACCAAATTTGGCATATTGAGGTTTTAGGGAGCAATAAATGTTTTTATGGTGGTTTGACACTCCTTTCTCCTCTCTAAAGAAGGGGAGGGGATGGTGCTGAACAACTCGAGAACTAATCAAACCAATGGAATTAAATTTAGCAGAGGTTTTAGGGATCGATAAACGTTCCTAATGTTCCCAGAGAAACTTTTGTCGTAGCTTTGAACTTGCAACATCGAGATTTTGTAAGCCAAATAACACGCCTTGAATGTATTGGCAAGTGGCAAGCTACGAAATAAGCGTGACCACAGTGCAAGAAATTTCATTGTTGAAAAATCCCCAGCTGAAAAAGGAATCGAACCCGAACCCCCGGCATGATAATTTGTGATGCTTACCGCACGACCACGGGAGCACGTTAAACGTAAAGATTACATAAAGTCCGAAGATTTTTTGTAGTATTTCATCAAGTAAAATTTTAATTTGAAACATCATTCCTATCGCCCGTCTGAACGAAATCATCCGATCAAATGCGTGCTGAATCCTCATAAACTCATTCACAACTGTGGCAGTTTGAATTGGAACATGCATCTCATATCCAAGCAGTATTCTAGTCTAAAAATTAGAAAGAAAAAAATCAAAATTTGTCTTCATATTTCTGAAGTTTGGGCATTCAATAATATATTCTGGATAGAATTTTTCAAAAATCTCATCACTTACTGGCGTACACGATATCTCAAGTTCTGCTGAACCGATTTATGTCGAATACATATGAATACAACCTTATGAATCGCAGAAATCAATAAAAAATAATAATTTTTCAATTTGACTATTTTTAAAAAATCCGGAAACGTAAACGTTATTTTTTTTAACGTTAATTTTTATTTTATTGTTAAAAGCAAGATAAACAAATAATTATATGCTAGAAAAACAAATAATGATATAATAAAAAACGACCAAAATTCACGTTTCTTCACTAGAATACCCCCTTAAGTATTGATACGAATTTGTGCATTATTTTAAAAATGAATTCAATGTTCAGAAGCGTACATGGGAAAGCAAGATCACTTTGCGGTACTAGAACCTACCCTTAATATGTATGCACTTGTGCTATTTCAAATCTGTACAAACTCAATCAGCCCCACTTTTGTCAGGCCTCAAGCTACGCCGTTCCTCATGTGTGACTGCTCTAGATAAGTCGTAGAACTCCTTCCACGGCTCATTCATAATTCAAAACAAAAACATTTTCTTCGAATGAGGGATGCTCACTAAGTGAGAACAATTTAAGCGCAGCTTCTCACTTCTGTCAAAAACCCTACGAGCATGTTTATTACGGGTTATGTTTACGACATTTCATAAGTACCTGACCTGCATTGGAAACTGGGCGATTCTTTTCTCGGTAGCTGTAGATATTGTTGGATTGGATTTTCGATACGTGGAAGGGACAAGTACGCACCACGTAGAGCGATTATATAATTGAAGGGTCTGTTATAATCGCCTTTCCAGTGAAAAAGTGGTTCAAGAATTTAGGAATGCACCAATCCTTCGATTGGAATATTGATTTTTTCCCTTGCATTGCGATGTGCTCTACGTGCAATTCTTCGTTCTGTATCGATGTTGCTGCTGCTGTTTAGTACACAGATGTTTAGTGTGGGTGACCCTAAGTAAAGCAGATGCGATTAAAGGAATAAACAGCTCGAAACGCGCCCCGCAACATTGCATAGGAGAATATCGTGTAACGGAGTGGTTCGCGAAAGAAATACGCGAAACAAACTCATCATCGGTTAGTGTGTAGGTGTTTCGGTTCGGAAAAGCGATCTCGGAAAAACACGCGAACCACCCGAACCAAATTACACGATAGTTTTCCCCAATCTGATCACGCCGCGAAGCAATACACACATTGAAAGCAGGGAAAACATGAGCTCGTTGGTAAGTTCTTGTTTTTGCTGACACCACTGTCCGGTCAGTGCGTTTTTGCATCCGACCCGTGCAGTTGTTACCCCAGACGGGAAGCGTTTCCGAATTAATAGCAACATAATGATCTCGTTTCTGTTTGCTTTGATTTTGAAGCCTTCCTCAGCATCAAATGGAGTGGCGGCAGGGACCGCTGGCCAGCCCTTGATCGCGTACAACATCGATTGGATTTTCCCCAGGCTGCGACGTCCTTCGCGCCTTTGGCATATCGCCAGCGTCGGAGTGATTGGACTGGTTGGATTTTTCTCCAAGATTGCAATCGGTGAGTAGAGAAGCGGTGATTATGCAAACGGGCAAGGTCAAACAGTTGTTATGTAAACCGTAGTCGGTAGGACTTGTGGTGTAAATGGGCTGCCCCAAGGCGAGGAATGTGATTACTTTGATCCACAGAAAAAAAACACGATATGGTGCGATTGAGCGTGCACAATTTGTGCAATGGTTCGACCTTTGAAAGCGCTATGCGCCACATAGTGTCGATCGTATCAATGTGGCGCAAAGTAGAGCAGTACTTGACATTGGCTGTGTTTTTTGTCTTTCGCTGCGCTATACTAAAACGCGTTGGTGAAATAAGCATGATGGGCACTCGATAAAGACTTCCGGTTATAGCTCCATTCCGATGACAATTTCTCATTATGCTTTAACTGTTTTTGGTTCAACAAAGAAGCTTTATCTTCGCGCCAAAGTTGTACGTAGTATCTTTGTCACGTAAATGCGTCACTTGCCCTAAGGATTGAGATAATAAATGATGAATAAATTCTTAAACTATTCAAACTAAACTGTGGCGGCTAGCAGTACGGGATAGGTCGAGAAGTCAAAGTCAAAGAAACTGGAATTGTCGTTGAAGTGCTGGCAGATCGAGCGAAGGGACTCATGCATCCCATAGTTTCTGCTACGTGCTTTCAACAGCAGATAATCACTTTGGCGAAGTGGTATTTCAGAAACGTACGTACTCAGTTGAGTCAATGATGGGAGGCAATCAATGTCTCCTGCAAATAATTTAGCTGCAAATGTAGCTTGAGCGATTATGCGTATAACTGTAATTGGTTGAATACTTAATAGACAACAACGCTCCTCGTAGGATGGCAGGTTTCGAGGATCGCGCCAACCGAGAAGTCGAAGTGCGTATTCAACGAACTTTCTCTTCAATACGGGCGATCCATCTGGCATGATAGGGGCACCATACAACTAAATTTGGTTCCAATATTGACCGTACATGGTAATAGTACAGGGACCTGAGACACAGTGGGTCACGAAATATTGTGGTAATGATTCCGAAAGCATAGTCCATTATCCAAACAATGTGTAGGATGTAGTCATAGAAAATCGGCTGATTCTTGCGGTAATAGGAGATTATGTTGCAGTGATAGGTGTCTCAGCGGATTACCCAGAATATCCGACGTGAAGGCTTTCTTAACGGCACTAATGGCCTCTTGGCCCAAAACCGTGGATGCCACTTGACTCAGTCAAACACTGTCTCCTACAGCTGGTGCAGTTGAACCGGATTGTTCAATTGCATTCACGCGATGCTGGGAACTATTTCCAAAACGAACCCGCTATAATTTTAACTAAGGACGGGCTGAGAAACCTCGGGACAAGTTTCACTAAATTCGGAACTATAAAAAAAAACCGGCGGACTTCGACCTCAATGAACTGGAGGAATTTTTCGGATACTTTTCTCAATTTCTGGGTTATTTTATCAAAAGCTACTACCGTAATTTTATAGAATTACTGACCTGGTAAAATTCGTCCCATCCAAAATTTTTTTTTTGTAATTAATACCTTCAAACATTCATGGTGAAGTTGTTGCGTCTAATAGAATAAACTGGACTTTTAGTAGTAATAGATTACATTCATTATTCCGATTGAAAAATGTTTATACGAAAACATTCGTATAAACATTTTTCAATCGGAATAATAGTACATCAACATTACTTTTGCAGTTTACGAAGACAATCCAAGATGTCAGGTCGTGCGTTGAATAATAAATTATGTAGCCGGTTCAATAAATTTTACAGGTTTTTCTTCTCAGGATACCTAATTTCTGCTGCGAGTTGTGACATAAAAGATTTACGGAATTTTGTTCAGCCGGGTGGTCGATATTTAGCATTTACATAATCACATCACTTACCGCAGTGAATCCTGATTCTTACCTCCTCCGACTAACAACTATTCCTTCCTTGATAAACGCTAGGGAACCACGCTTTAGAGGCGACCCTTCTGGCCTTCGGGCGGCAAATTTCATACTAACATTCCTTCCCTTCCCCTGGTGCCTGTAAGGACGTAGCCGGCGTCGTTATTGACAATTTAAAGCTTGAATCACCGACAATTGCACAACGAGAATGATTTGCTAGCCCCAAGCCTCATTCCGTGTGTTCTTTGTGCAATTTGGTTGGTTCAGGTCAATTACGGAGAGCAACTACGAATTGTACAGTCTACCCAAGCTCAATACCTTCAAACATTCACGTTTTCTTGCTAAGCGAATCTTCATGTGTCCAATCGCAGAACTGTTCATTGATTGATCTTTTAATCGACCCTTTCAAATTATATTTTTCTATAAACTTCTACCAAAACTTGTCATTATAGAATCAGATTATTTTCAGACACATTTCTCGTTCAAGATTTTTCAACCACTTGCAAATAACATGTTTCTCCGTCACATGGAATAAATGTTTGATGTTTGGATCTTTCAGCAAGCAAACTGTAAGCTTGGTGCTTGTGCACAATTCCACGACAAGATTTCGGACTTGCGTGCTGATTTTCTTTCCACCCATTTTGATTTTGTTGAGAACTCTTTGTGCAGACAACGAAAATCGACTTATATGCTAACAAAAACGAAAGGTTGTAAATAATATCGCACAGCCCTAGCTGTCATAACATGCGGAAACGAGGGGTTACTCAAAGGTTTTGAATGTTTTTAATGTTATTTTTTGGGGGTGGGCTTTTATTTTTGTCATCGCATATGTGCACACATGCAAGAAGTCATAAGGAAGTAAGGAAGTAAACAAAATCTAACAAAAAAGGCAAAACTTGTTAATTACTTTAAAAAAGTAGTAATAGTTAGTATACAATTCTATGAAATAACGATAGTAGTTTCTGATGAAATAGTCCAAAAATTGAGAAATGTTTTTAAATATGCAAGGTGGGCGTTTTTTATGCCGATCACTATACATTTCTCTACGCTGAGACTCAGCATGTTTCTGGAACAATAAGGTACAAAAGTACACACCAAAGTTTGCAGTTCCTTGGGCAGACCGAAAGGCATAGGGATGACGTTTCGGAAGAAACAGCAACGAAACATAACTTATGAAAAATTACTCCGATTCTGAGAGGCCTGTCTTTATAAGTAGGATCTGAATTAACACTCCCTGGCGATACACTTAGTTTATCCAGTTTAGCGAGAAGCATTGCGTGGTTGCATAGCAGAGGTTGAGAAATTGTGGAAAATTCGTCGAAAGTGACGTGCAAACGAATTGCATTTCTCATGATGATTATTAGCCGTGTTGTTTCCTAGAAACATATAACAAGGAAGTGCAGCATCTTTTCGTTTGGTATTCACAAATGACCAAAACTCACGAGGGTTTGTGCGCAGTTTCGCTTGCGTTCATTCTACGTACCGATTATAAAAATAACGATTATATTGACGATAGCAACGACTGGCAAAATCGAACTGTCATTTGATGTAAGGTGACCGGTAGCTACTGTAACTTCGCAGAGCGGTTGATCGGTTTCCTCTCTTCAGCTCGCGTAAGCGGCAATTGGACCAGGGAGGATTTTACGGAAGTCGTCGATCAGGAACAACACGAAAAATTGCATCCAATACTGCTGTACAGAGTACTCCTCTGCAACATTGACACTATCAATAAAGCGAAGTTGGCCCGGTGAAAATTCAGAGATGATTGCTCAGGTGATGCAACATGAACGATCAAAGTGTGTAAGCTAATCGACGTGACGAGAGCAGGGTGATCAGCATCAAGATCAATGGTTGTTTATTTGAGAAAATTAGTGTAGGTTGAATTCGTCTAAGAGAACACAGCAGGCCTCGGGCATATGCGATGTCAAGGGATCGATGAATGGTGTCCCTCTTTCAGGGAAATACCACTGCAAGCCGGCTTGATTATAGTCACCGAACAGAAGAACAGGAAAGTGGTTTTTCAAAAGAGGCGAAACAGAACTAATGGATTCCACATACTCGCCAATGGTCGTGCTGTGCGGTTAGAGCTGAAAATTGAAGGGATTTTAGGTGTTGAAAGTTCAGAATTATCGGTATACTAGCCTGAACTTACAGGTCGGAAGCCCACAGAACCAACACCAACCGCAAGAGCGGGACAATGATGATGATGATGGATGTTGACATGTGACATGACTAGGTCGGGTGGCAATGGAGCTTCCTCAATACCTGTTACTGGTTGTCCCGGATCCAATGTAAAGGCATCAAACAGAAAAGAGGTGACGGTGAGCATTGTTGAGTACCGGAAGTTTGTTATCACAATTATACTTGCCTGCCGTTGCAGCAGTGGCGTCGAGTGAAGCTTTTGCCTCCTGGCGGAAGAGTTGATTTGCACCCTCTTCCGCCAGAAATATAGAAAAATTCGCACCCAGGGAAGAGTCTGCGTCGCACCCAGGGCGGAAAAGTCGATTTGCACCCCCACCCCCTGTCAGAAATCATATTTATCCAATCTATATATATAAAAATGGATTTCTGTCTGTCTGTCTGATTCTTATGGTTTTTTGGGTCGGGGAAGGTTCTTATGATAGTTCGAGACCCCTCCCCCCTCTCTAAGGGAGGGCTGTCATACAAATGTAACACAAATTTCTGCATTACTCGAGGATGATTCAAGCAAATAAAACCAAATTAGGCATGTTGAGGTTTTAGGGTGCAATAAATGTTTCTATGGTGGTAAGACAATCCATTCCCCCCCCACCCCCACCTCTCTGTGGGGAACTGCCATACAAATGAAGCATACATTTCTGCATAATTTCAGAACTAATCAAGCAAACGGAACCAAATTTGGCATGTGAAGTTTTTAGGCAGCAATAAATATTTTTATGGTGGTTTGACACTCCTTTCCCCTCTCTAAAGAGAAGGGGGGGGGGAAGGTTGCTGAACAACTCGAGAACTAATCAAACAAATGGAATCAAACTTGGCATATAGAGGTTTTAGGGATCGATAAACGTTTCTATGGTAGTTCGACACTCCTCCCCCCTCTCTTAAGGGGAGCTCCCACACAAATGAAACACAAATTTCTGCATAACTCGAGAACTAATCAAGCAAATTGAGCCATGTTTGGTATGTGGAGGTGTTAGGGGGCACGAAACGTTTCTATGATGGTTTGACACACCTACCCTCTCTCTAAGGGCATGGTGGCTGCTGGACCCATGAATATGCGCTTAGTAAGAAACCGTGGATGTGATAACGAAACATAAATTTTGGGCGAGACGAAGTTTGACGGGTCAGCTAGTTTCTTCATATAAATTTGGTTCATTCTGCACCCCTAAAAACGCGCACCCGGGGGCGGTCAATCCCCTCCGCACCCCACAGTCGACACCACTGCGCTGTAGGTAGACGTCTTTATCAACAACAACTGTAGGACCGGGACGGCGATGATAATGACTGGCGTTAGCAGAAAGTACGACTAATTTGGGATGTGTAGGGGCAGAAACAGCGGAGCTATGATGGATAAGTTTTTTGTCAGGTCATCAAACTCTCGGCAGGCCATGAGACTGGGTCAAGTGCCAATCCTTCATACTAGGATCCCACCATTAGGGCACCCATTAGGGATTGCATTACCGTGCCAAAATTTCAATAACCGGTTATTCGGTAACGAAAATTTCATTACCGATAAAACCATTAAATATCCGGTAAAAACAATACTTAAAAATGATTTTTTCATTGATAAAGACTAGTTTACGAGAAAACATTTTGTAAGTATTTGTTACTTAGTTTGTTGGTTTAAGTAACATTTAAAGACACAAATAATGTCAATTTTCTCGTCTTCCAATCCAGATCGGATATCATTACCAAATTTCCAGAAGAGGAAAACGCAGTTCTTCCGACATTGCAGTTCAACAGCGACCAGAACTGGTTTGAGGGCATCTACCAATTCCGTTATCGCTGTCAGTTCTTCATCGCATCGTTCTTTGCTTCGTTTTCAGATCGGGCAACGAATTTTGAACTGAAGTTCGGAGATCGTAGAATCGGCGTAACATTACCAGTTTTGTTTTTCCGATCTTATTTTGACTCTAGAGTAATATTTCAAAGCGGCATAAAGGTAAATATTCTTTATGGTGTATACATGAAAATTACCGAAATTACCGGTTATTGATTGTAAAACTACCGGTAATTCGGTAATGAAAAATGATGCGGTATTACCGGTGAAACCCGTTAACAATCCCTAGCACCCATATACTAATACATAGCATTTGACAGCGTCGAACAGCTAAATTTGCAGCTCACCTTGACTCGCGAATCATATCCTCTTGGCCGGGGCGTGTAGGATCCAGACTTTTCTTAAATGACATGCTGTTAGTATGTCTTTAGGAACCAGTATCTACAAAATCTACAGGATCTACGATGTCCAAACAGCGCGACACAATGTTTTGCACGTCATTATTAGGCGCAGCGGGTGAGATAGAGGGGACAGAGAGATCGTCAAATTGATCGCTACTTGTGATTAAACCACAGTCTTGCTGGTAGGTGTGGAAATATGCTTCGCAAAAACCGCAACGCATTAGCTCAAAATCATTGATTTCCGCATAGTTTAATGGGTATTCATCGGGAAAAGCAGCAATTCTTGTCGTTGATGTTAACAATTCGTTATCTCTTTTCTTTGAAGTATGGCTCAATAAACCACGTGTCCACAATATCGGAGTGCTGGAGAATGCCCTCGAGAATCGGGAGAAAGGCATCCCACTGCTGACGGTTTCAAATCATCACTCGTGCTTCGACGATCCCGGCATATGGGGTAAGTTTAGATGCTTCGACACACCCATCGGTACTCATTTGGTTAAACGTTTCATTGTTTCATGTGTGCGCGATGAAAAAAATCAGGACTGCTGAATCTTCGTAATTATTGGTGAGGCTACAATTTCGAGTATTCTCTATATGTTTCCCTCTCTCTCATTGTAGGACTATTGAAACTGCGTCACGTTTGCAACAAAAACATTATTCGGTGGTCGATGGCAGCTCATGATATATGTTTCACCAACAAGTATCATTCGCTTTTCTTCATGTATGGCAAGTGTATACCGGTAGTGCGTGGGGCTGGCGTGTACCAACCGGCGGTCGATCTGTGCATAGAGAAGCTGAAGCAGGGTCATTGGGTGCATGTTTTTCCCGAAGGGAAAGTGAATATGACCAAGGAAGATCTCAGGTCAGTGAAACACCTAGCAAATCATCAACTCAAACGGTGTGCGTCACCCAAACAAATACTTGCAGATTCAAGTGGGGCGTTGGGCGGATACTTTACGAAGCGCCCATATTGCCAATCATCATTCCAATCTGGCATATTGGGATGGATACGGTGCTTCCAAACGAGCCTCCCTACTACTTAAGGATAGGTAAAAAATTGACATATAATTTCGGGCAACCGATCGATTTGAACAGTGTGATGGAGCGACTGAAAGAGTCCGCTGTTAGTGAGGAAGAGGCGAGGAAGATCATCACAGACAAAATTCAGGAGGAAATGATGGTGAGTAAATATAGCTAGTTATACTTTACCACGATTACTTTCAACTGTGGCTATTCAGAACAGATTTCAAAGTTTAAAAGCTCATAATTTTTTGGTTTACTTACGGGGGTATTCTAGTGTAGAGACACCATTTTTGGGCGTTTTTTCGAGCTCCGTAAAAATAAAACAAATAATATTTTTATTATCCATTATACCATTATTTGTTCACCTATATTTTAAAAATAAAACAAAAATTGAACGGAGAAAAAATATTCATAACTAGAATAGTTAAGAGTTGATGAAGTGAGAGGGTTCAAAAAAAGTTGTGCCATGGCGTACACGATTCCAGCCCTTCTGGTTATCTGAAACAAAAAAAAATCGAACAGATTCTGAATCAGTAAAGATGCCGCTATCGCATGAACCTCGGACCAGTCAAAAATATCGTTTTTGAAAAAATGGCGACCGTTTGAAAAACAATCTGCGGCTTAAAACGTTATTTCTTACGTTTCCCGATTTTTTTTTAAATAAAGGTTCATGCGATAGAGAGATGCCTGTATCTATATCAATTCAACATGAATCGGTTCAGTAGAACTTGAGATACGAACTTGTTTCAAGAAAAACGCATTTGTACCAGGTTAGATACCGCATCACTAAATAGGTTCACACTCGATAAATAATAGGATTTTCGGTAAGTACTTATTGGGATATATTCTTGAATGCCTAAACAACAGAAATATAGAATTTTTTTTTCAAATTTCTAGACTAGAATACGGTCTTAAATAATGAATAATGATAATGAAATTTATGTACAGTAGAATCTCGATTATCCGTGGAAGCGAGTTCCATGGTAATTCTATGTGCTTTCTCGATATTTGTTAATGAGTAGCTCTTTTGTTTCGATCATGGCTTTCATATTATCAGAACACTGATGTACACGACCTTACAGATGGATAGTTTAATGACTTCTGTATTGATAAAACATTGTTTTTAGGTGAAATATCCTTTTTAACGCGTTTGCGTTTGAACTAATTAGGTTCTTTATTGTGTTATCCGCGGTAATCCCAACACACTATTCTATGGGTAATGTACCATGAACGTTGGAGTCTTGTTTTGATACAGACATTCCAAGCAAAAAAGTTCATCTTTACAAAGTGACGAAATGAGACTAACAAGAACAAAAGGGTCATTGAGATCATTGAAATATCATTGACCATTTGATATTGAACTTCCAAAATATGTTAGTTCCGTTCTGCAAAGCAACAAAGTAACTTGGGGTGAGTGAATGAAACTTGAGGAGCTCAGTTGTGTAAAGTGGAATATTTCGCCAATCATAATATCCATTATCATGGCGAATTCGGAAGCTCTGCTAACGCTAGAGAAAATATAGTGTGCAATCCGTTTTTTGTTTCTCCAACCTTCTCTCCTATACTGCAATGTGTGTGCGTGTGTGAAAATCATGTTCTTCGAAATGAACTCATCACTTACACCAGTGATAATACCACCACTGTTATTAACTGGACACAGTTAATAACAGTGGTGGTATTATCACTGAAACAAGGAACTCTGTGACGGTCCGCCAGCAGTATTATGCCAAAATAATAACAGCTAAGTTCAGCAATTAGTATTTACATTTACCAGTTTCAGCCTCAGATTCAATTATTTAGAATTATTTCTAGATCAACATTTTAGTAGTTAGAACAAATATTTGTACTGGCTTGTCACAGTGGGCTTGGCGCTCTTAATGTGCGATAAAAAATCAACGAGTATTTAGTTTCTGAGTCTGAACTGAATCTAAGATAAATCAGATAAGTTTTCTTTTTATATACACACACACATTATCTAAATTAATTCTATTGAAGTTTATTTTTTTATTCTTCAATTTTTTGATTTTTCATGAAAAGTACGTATGATAAATAATTGAATATGTAGATTTATCTCGATTACCTTCTTAGGTTTCCCAAAAATAACTCTCCGCCGTTGCGATTGAGCTTCGATAAACGTACATACGATAAGTAATAGAATATAAGTCGGTTCAATTCATTTTACAGGTTTTCCTTTTAAGGATACCTGAATATAATTTCTGCCGCGTGTCGTGACACGAGATTTTTGGGTTTCGTTTCGTGGTCATTAGTTCGCGTTTACATTATCACATCACTTAACACAGTGAATCCTGATTACTACCTCTCCCTACTAACAACTATCCCTTCCATGATAAACGCTAGGGAACTACGCTATAGAGGCGAACCTTCTGGCGGCGAATATCATACTAACATTCCTTCCTTTCCCCTGGTGACTGTAAGGACGTGGCCGGCGTCGTTATTGACCATTTAAAGTTCGAATCACCGAAAATTGCACAACGAGAATGATTTGCTAGTCCCAAGTGTGTGGAGGCGATCGGGCGTAGTGGTAACATCCATACCTCTCACGCAGAGATACCGAGTTCAATTCTCACTCCCGACATTCTTCCAAAAATTGCTTCGTTACTTCGTTAAGAAAGAGGAGACTTTTTGAATAAGTAAGGAGAAAAACCTGTAAATCTGAATCTATAAACAAACATTGAAATGAAATATATTCCAGCTTTTGAGCTGCTTAAAAAATTTGCTGCAAAATAAACACATTTGAAGAAGACGAATTTCGCGCCAACTCGACCAGATTGAATGAAACTTTCTGGGCGTGAAGACCTAGTTAAGCAACATGACATACTTAGTTTTCCGAAAATTTATTTAGAAAAACTTATGGAAAGGGCCAAATATTTTGACCATTTTTTTATAATTTTTTTTACTCGAAGTCTTATAAAAAAATGATCTATGGAAGAGTTTTAGGAACATAGCAGAATTTTCAGAAAAAAATACTGAAAAAATGTTTTTGAAATCCTACACTGAAAAAAAACGATTTCAAAAACTAAAAGTCGATGTTCTCAAAATGGTCATCTCAGATTTTGATGAAATGGTAGATAAATGGTAGATAAATATGTGCCCTACAACACTTCCGTACATCGCAACTTGTATTTGAGGCAAAAAAGTAGTTCTAACAAAAACTTTTTAAATATTTCAGTTTATTTCTTTTTTCAGTGCAGAAAGCCAACCCAAAATAAAAAAAAAAATAATAGTAATAAAAATGTTGAATGAGTGTTTTAGAGGTCTTTATTTCAAATCAAATGTAATAAAACTTATGACATTTTTTTTGACATTAAATTAATTTTTATTCATCTGATCTTATACCATGTACATGTTAACCTATGTTCTGAGAGATACAGTCATCATATCTTTCCTATTTTTTCTTTTTATCTAACATTTTGAAGATGTTGGGATCATCTACTGAATTTGAAAACCTTTTAGCTGCGATTTTATTTTCATCTACAGGAATAAAGCAATGATTTTTTGTGTTCCCGATATTGTTTTCGCGTGATTGAACAGTTCCTTAAGCTCACTCGCCTTTTGGCATGCTGTTCTTTGGATACGTAACAGAAATTCAATTCCGTGATACATTTGTCATTTTGTTTAACTGCCCAATCATAAAGCTCTAGTCTTCTTCTTCTTGGATGGCTCTAACGTTCCAGTGGAACTTTTGCCTTCTCAACGTAGCATTACTTGCGTGATTTTTATTAGTAATACTTGGTTGAGATTTCTATGCCGAATAACACGACTTAAATGTACTCTGGAGTGACCACAGTGCAAGCCGGAAGAATTTTCTTTGACGAAAAATCCCCCGGCCAGAACGGGAATCGAACCCGAACCCCCGGCATGATAGTGTGGGACGCTAACCACTCGGCCACGGGAGCCACTCTAGTCCTGTTTGTAAATAAGGTCATCCTCTATGAGTTTGTTTACTTTATCACCGAAATACGACACAAATTCATCAATTGCTTTTAAAATCGTTTCCAAATTACAACGGTCCGTGGTCAGATTTCTTTTTTTTCCGCTTTCCTCTAATAGAAGAGTTGTTTCTTCATGAATTGATGTTTTGGAAACACAATCCACGGAGATGGCAATCTGTCGTCCGTTTTGGAACGCTACATAGCATTTTTTCCATGACTTCTGTATGCGAAATCGTTCTCAAGCTGTTATTCAATTATTTTACATGTTCATGAATGGTACATACACAAACATTGTGAGTTCCTGTTCCTGAGTGTCTCTGTAAAATCATTCCTTTTTCACTCAATGAACAATCATTGAGTCTCGATCGCGGCTGTAAAATATAGGTAGATAGTTGAAATCGAGTTGTTTCCTGTGCACTATTGCAATGACATTTTTTTGTTCCTAGTATGAAACGATCTAAGTCAAAGCAAAAGACTATATTAATGCACATTATTGGTGAGCGGGAAGGTACATTCATGTGCACTTGAATGCTGACAAGGAAAAGAGTACAAAGGAAAATAAAATCATACATACACGCAGATTGAGTATATTTTGACTCACTCGTGATTTTGTTTCGTGCGATCCTTCCAAAGGAGTATTAATTCATTGAATGTTGTTTTAAACTCTTTGTTTTATTATGTTCACTCTCTGTCCCGAATGAAGATGGTCGGAGAGTGAAAAATTATTCATCGTGCAATGTCACGATTGCTTGCTGCATTCTTTTCGCCATGATTATTCCAAGCAGATACAAGAGTGATTTATAATTAGGTGTGGAAAAATGAGCGAATGAACTTTTCCAAACTTGGATGACGGTACCTCTTCTGAAAAAAACAAAAAAATAATGTTTGTGTTAGAAGATAAACGAACAGTGTGCAGTGCGTGAAATCTCATTTCAAATTTTCTTACCTAACACATTTTACAATACACGGTTACTTGTCGATGGTTGACGATTTTGAAGACTTTGCTTGGACAATACCACTTCTGAAATATAACACTGAATGATAAGTAAGTTATGTTAAGTGGTACGGCTACTGTTAGAAAGTAAAATCAATATAGGGTTGATGCGTTAGTATTAGCAAGTGCATCAGCATTGGCACCATTCTCATATTCTCAGATTTTTGGCAGAGGGCCATTATTTGAGAGCTGTTGTTGCTCTCTGAATTGAAACATATTGTATTTGACTACAAAAACATGCTGATAACTATACCTTAGCACACAAGGGCTACCATAAATCTATTTCTACCTGTTATTGGTTTTTTGCTATAACTACACAAAAAAATAGAAAAATTTTCGAGAAAAATTCTTGAAAACAGTGTTAGAAAAACTTTTTTGCCTTAAATATGCGATTACGATGTTGCGATGTATGGAAGAGTTGCAGGGCACATATTTATCTACCATTTCATCAAAATCTGAGATGACCATTCTAAGAAAATCGACTTTTAGATTTTGAAATAGATTTTTTTTTTCAGTATAAGATTCCAAAAAATATTTTTTCAGTATTTTTTTCTGAAAATTCAATTATTCTCCTAAAACTCTTCCATAGATCAATTTTTGAACTTACACCCCATTACAGATTCAAATATGATTTGAAGCTTAAAAACAGAGGCACTTTTCATTTGACGGCATGCAAATCGACGCATTGCCCCACCGAAAAAAATGCACAATCCTGTACGATATTTATCTTCAATTCTTCCTTGGAATCGAGCAAAATCGCTGTGTGCGATATTTGCATTGAAAAAGACTGCTGTCTGATAGATGGAGCGAGACGAATTGAATGATGATGATTTTTTAATTAGGTTTTAAAATTCATTAGTTTATTCGTCTCTAGTCTTAAAAAAAACAAATTTGGAAAAATAAATTAAACACTTGGCCTTGAGAATGATCATTTCGGAAGCCTCGCTGCCGTCTGGTCGCTAGCTAGATGACTGATGAATTGTGAATACTGTAATTTGAAATCGCGAATGACTTGTTTATATTCAATGAATAGAATACAGCGGAGCATAGATTGCAATATCCCCACTGTCCGTAGAACGAATGCTGCATTTGCATTTCAAGCGATCGATTTGCGCTTATCTAGTTAGCAGTGACATTTCAATACTGTACCTCGGCCACGGGGGCACGATAGGAAAATATGTATTCTTCCAATTTTCGTTAATTTCAATCATTTATGAGTTAGGGAATTGTAATGTATAACGTCCCGATTTTTTTTTGTGAATTTTCCTGTGCGTTTCATTTTTATGTATGGCTTGCAGGGCCTGCATCGACCCCCTGTTTCACCGGAGGCCCGAGGTGCACAGTGATCAGCAGCCTCTTACATAGGGAACAAATGCTATTTTGAGCCGTACCTCCATGGTGAACAGACGCTCGGATAGACCCCCTTCCCTATCAGCATACGACCGCGATCGCACCGGTGTTGGATACCCGATCTTCACTATGGTTACTCGTACTCCAGCCGGTACCACGGGAAGGTAGAGATAGGAATTACTGGACAGGAAGCTGCGGATTTCGAATGGGGTGTATTTTATGCCTGCAGATACGCGAAGTACCGATGGTACGCTTAGTCCAGTCGTTTACCAACGTATAACTTACCGAAATAAAAAAAATAATAGGAAAAACAACCGTTAAAACTATTTCCTTGAAAACCGTGATCTGTTTTCTGATCTGATACCATTACTGAAAGACGTAGCCTTATTATGGTGTGCGTTTTATTCCGGACATGGTTTTGTGAAACACAAATATTTCTTTTAGATTTTTGCCATTTTTCGTCAACAGTTAGGTACAATGCTTGACACAACACTAAATTGATACAATAGTAACTATCAGTCACATGATTTCAACATGCAAACAATGCTTTGGTTTTGGTATGATATTGAATATAATGAAAAAGTGTCCGGATTAAAAACATCCGGATTCAAAAGCATCACTGGAATTATAAATAAGAATTATTACGCACCCCTCTCAAACCACACGACACTCATCAGATGCGCTTGTTTTTCCTTGCAGATTCTCAAAGAGGAAACTGAACGGTTACACCATGACTACATTAAGAGCTGAGCTGCGGAACCACGTCGATCCGAGTGTCGACGTACATCCAGCCAAACAAACGAGGGACCCACACACCCAAGAAACATCCGATAATAAACGGAAACGAAAACCATAATTTTAAGATATATTCCAGCCGATGCACCAGCCGATTTATGTACTTGCTCGATCCAGAGCCCGTCCATCGAAACATGTGGCAGCAGCAGATAGCAGAGAGAGAATGGGAGTGAGCAATTTTTGCCATATTAAGCACACAAACACAAACACTTTTGTTGCTTCTGTGAGGATACTCGAGGTACTGCCTGTTTCATTTTCCACCTAAGATAGCATAATTAGAAACCGTTATTGGGTCTTGCGTTGAAGGAATTTCTAGTCAGTATGAGGTTTGGGCGATTGGCGGTGTTGGACAAGAGCTAAGCAACTGTGTTGCTTTATATTTTATATTCATTATTTCGAAAAAGTTGTTCTTTGAATCATTTTATCATTTTATTTTTCAATTTATTGTCTTGCTGTTGCATAAAAATATTTTTTTCAAAATAATATATTTAGGCATCAAACATTTCGTCATCTTTGCAATTGTAAGCCATCATTGAAAATAAGCGATAGACGGCAGGACTAAAAATTGAGCGGATCGGAGCACCGAGCCGCCTTCTGCGTGTATATTTTGTTGAGGGCTGTCGTGAACTTTGCTACATAACACAATCCACGATGAAGGATAGTTTTTGCACAAGGTTCTCTCAGTGCGGATGGCAGGACAAGCCCCAAGTCATCCTATAGCGTCAGTCCATATCTCTTACCGAATAATGTTGATAAAAATATTATGAAGCAACATATACGGGAACGAAAATTTAGGAATGACGAAAAGAAAAAGGCAACGGCGGCGTCCAATCTAAAATTAAAGAGGCTCTTAAAATCCGTTGTTTCGGACAACCCTGTATGAACAGATAATGAATAAAGTAGACAATTTCATTAGATTTCTTAAACAGAATCGCGAGCAGAGTCTTTCCTTAATTTTATGAAACAACAAAAAATATTATACAAGTAGTTTTCTATCGGTGATTTTTTGAAGAAAAGGTTCCTAGTTTCACCCCAAAAAAATCCACGTAACGTTATAAATGCGGATTTTGAACCCCTCCTCCTAATGTAACAATAAGTAACGCAAGACAAACCCCCTCCCCCTTAAGTTACGTAACGCCAACAGAATCTGTGCACAAAGTCAAACTTTTTTTTTTAAAGTTTTCATAATATTGTAGCTTTAATTAAGTTCAAATGTTCTTAGACCGAAGTTATTGGAAATGTACTAGAATAATCCTCATCTACTGCTAATTGTAATTCGGTATCTGAGTCTTCGTCCGTCCAAATCGACTCGTTATTTTCTACCACTAATATCTCGTTTCCTCGATTTGAAATAGCTTTTTTGGGGTACTAACGTTTATGAACTACTTGATAACATGTTTGACATGTTTGATCCTGGCTAATCCTGGAAGAACTTTCGACAAGTTCATAAAATTTCGAACAAACAGAGATGGAATCCAGAGAAAATTGATGCTCCCATCTTTTGGGATAGGTACTTTCAAACTATGTGGGATATGACTGAGAGGAACAGGAGCTGGTATAAATTCATGTTGATTTACACAAAAGTAACTACTCCTTGGTTCAATGCAGCAGTTCCTATCGTTATATTTCAGTTTTTGCTAAAAGTATGTATGTATGAATGTCCTTACGAGACGAGCTTGGTGGGCTCAATATATTATTCTTTAACGGGATATCCATCGACCTGAATTATTGTAGTAGCAACGAATATTGCATCAAAATCCAAGTGATAAAAATAATGATCCACCATATATATGGCCTTTTTATAACGAGAGTTCTCGTCTGGTCCTCCATCCACAGTCATTCTGATTACTGGTTACTGATTACAGATTATTACTTACTGATTACTGATTATTTAAGCAGCTCGCACTTCCTTTTAAAATCGAGCTCATGAGAAAATACGTACGAAGAACAGTGCCTCGAACAAACTGCAACGTACGTTGCCCAAATATGCACGTAACGGGTGTTCAATGAAACATAGCAATTTCTTCATTGATATAGTAGAACTAAAAAAAAATATTTCAAGCACTTCAATATTTTTTATTCAAAACGTAACACAACATAAACATAAAAGTCAGCGAATGTTGGTAAAGGGGCCGTGCTCAGCCATACGGTGCATCTTGGTGAAGATGCTCTCACAAGAGCGCCGGACGGCACTGACATCCATCTTCCGGAAGCAATTCCGGGTCCTTGTGGTCAGCTGCTTGGTGTCCGTGTCCAATTATTCTTGTACAATTATTCTTCTACAATTATTCTTGTACAACAGGGCACTGAGGGAGTCGAAAAAATCCTCGATCGGACGGTACTGACCCAAGATGGTCGGGTTTCGTTCCTTGGTTAACGTCTTCTTGACGTAATGAAAAGACTCCATGCCCGGCCAGAAGACGTACTTCCTATCAGAATGATGCTCCTCTAAGAACAGAACCAGATCTTCTCCAGGCACTCTTCCTGGTTGATGACAAGTCCGCTCGGCTTGTTAAATCAGCGCTTTGAACTCCCTTTGTCGGAGATTGCAATATACAGTATAACTTTCTTCTTACGATATAACTTACTTCACCCCGGGGGTGTGGATGCCTTGTCGCTGGTATAGTGCCTGTCATTGCCGGAAATGTGGGACTTTGATTTATTTTAATTCAATTGAAAAACGCATTACGTCGGTTTATGCGAACATTGTGTTGGTTGATCGTTTATTCGCAATCATAACGTAGACTAGTATGTTGCTGTTCTTACCTCACGTATCAACTAAGATTTCCTCCGACTGTTGACAGTCACAGCGATTGCAGGAAAGAAAGAAATTTGGGAAAAAAATTCTAAACATCTTGAAGAGGCTTGAAGAGGATTTGCTGCAGTCGTTATACTAGTTCCGAAACGGAAAGCGAGAGTGATACGGATCTGCCAATCGCGTGGCAAGACGCTTGTCAACCGGAGGTCCTGGTTCCATGCTCGATGCAACGCAGGGCAGAACAAAAATTGGAATCTGATCAGATCTTCGTCAATCGAAATCCATCGAATTACTCTGAAGTTTTTGGAGGTGGAACACATTTATTTGTCAGCTGATTCATTACACGTGTCAGTAGAACGAATTATGAAGTATGTTCCTCGTGGAGAGGTTCATAGCTTTTAAGACTTTGGTGGGTGTGTTGAAAAGTCCGAGGGCACCATTGAACCATAGGTTTGTGAAATGCAACCTTTAAATTTCTTCGAGTGTTCAGTTCAATTTAAAAATCAGGTCAAAGATTCCTAACATAACACAAATAATCTCTATGACTACATTGAGAGTTGTTGTAGAGTTGTTTACGAAGAATCAGCATTCAAAAATCACGGAAAGATTTGGCGGAGGAGATACGTAACTACTGGATCAATCTTCCGAAAAATAAAGAAGCTCGTAAAGGCTTTTAGAATAGATATGTAACAATTTAGTCATGTCAACCTAATTTTGATATAACTATATACGTGACATGTAGAAGCATATGTATGATGAGTGCCTTTCTAATATTTTCATATGTATTTCATTCGCAAGCAAAATTTTGCTACGATTAAGATGATTTTGAGAAGCGATTAGATGAATACATGAGTAGTAACTCTATTTACTCCTGAATAATCAATGCAGTGGTTGACGAAATGTTATTCCACTTCTGCTCCTTCGAGAGCAACAGTTTATCGGTGGTTTAGTGAATTCAAAATGGGCCGTACAAGCACCGCAGATGCATCTCGCTCTGGAAGGCCAAAAGAGGCTACGAATACAGAAATCAGAAAACAAGTGCATCGATTCGTTTTGAACGAATGTAAAGTGAAGTTACGCGAGTTAGCTGAGGCCGCAGGCATTTCAAAAGAGCGAGTGGGATACCTTTGTAATTTTGGACATGAACAAGCTATCCGCACGATGGGTGCCGCGTTTTGGTCGCCCAAAAACCGCGGCGCGTTGATGATTCAACAGCCGGTTTGGCGTTGTTGAAACGTAATCGAGTGGACTTCTTTCGACGTTTTGTGACAATGGATGAAACGTGGATCCATTACTACACTCCTGAGTCCAATAGGCAGTCTGCAGAGTGGCACTGAGGCATATTTCCAACATAGACGTTTCGTACTACAGAAAGGGGGATCGAAATGTTGGAAACTCGCTATATCAAGTGTATTGCCCTCGAAGGAAACTACGTTGAGGAATAAATACAGCTTTGCCCAAAAAACGATTGTGTTCATTGAAAATCCCGGGACTTTTTAGCCCATTTAGTATGTGGCCATGGCCTCGGAACATGTTTCAACCATGTCTCCGGAACCTGCGAAGTTCGATTCTAAAATAATTCAAGACTGTGGGTCCATTTATTATACAAAAATATATATATTTATATATATATATATATATATATATATATATATATATATAAATATATATATATATATATATATATATATATATATATATATATATATATATATATATATATATATCCATATAGAAAATATGGTTAATTCGGACCTTTTTCCATCGAATTGCCATCTGTTAAGAGCGACGTCAATATTACGTACAAATGGCTGTTACGCCAAAATGGGTTTTTCAGTAATTCTCAATTGTTTTCCCACAAACATACCATGTTTAAATGTTTGGCGTATGTATGACATGGTAAAGAATGTGAAACAGTTAAACCTTCATTCCGCGCGGCGAATGACGTGGGATAGCAAAGTTTCGTTCTTTATTGTGGAAGCGAGGAGACTTTAAATCTCACCTAGTGGCAAACTACAGTCACGCCATGCGCCTTCGGGAACACCGTGAATTGAGCCATCTCACGTCATTCGCCGCGCAGAATAAGAGGGAATGTTTAGTAGCCACGCCAAAATCATGACCCGGAAGAGTAACGCAATATTCGTAATGCCTTAATATCGGTACCTGCTTATTGGCTGCTGTTAAACCCATTACAACCAGTGTTACCACACGTACAGATTTATCTGGAATTGTACAAATTTTTTCGTTATTTTTGGTACAGATTCTGTACGGTACAGATTTTCGTAAAAAAGCACAGCATGGTACAGATTTTTTCCAGAAATTTCTTACATTTGAACAAAACAACATTGAGATACATGACGACTTTTACGCCGCAGCATCGCTTGGTGCTGCTGATCATGAAAGCATCGACAATGCAATGGTTGATCAGTTTTATAAGGACGGAATTCCTTACAAGGATTGTCTGGAAGGATTCGGGACGGCGCGACTTATATTTTGCTCCAGATTGAATCATTTGTTCCAGACTGAAAAACCTGAATTCACGATGTTACATGAAGAGCTGAAAGATTTTTATTTAATCATTTTCACTAATATCTGCGAAGAATCATCCGTTGTTTCAGTGTCCAATGCTATTAAATATGTAGATTATTTGAAAAGCACAACAATGGACAGCGAAAGGCAGATCATTTCAAATGATATTCGTCGCAGTTTTTTCGTGGAGCTGATCAAACAAATGAGAAAAAGATTCGATTTTGATGATTCGACGCTCAAGGCTGCGGCAATGTTAAATCCCAGAAACTATTCCAATTTGGCAAGCATTAACGTTGTGTTAGAAGCGTTTCCAGGATTCTACAATGGGAATTTCCAAGATGTGGAGAGTTAATTCCATACCCCAAAGATAAAATTACTCCGTAAGGAAATCACAGTTTCAGAAAACGAGCACGGTTGGTGGACAAAAAAACATAGTGGCGGCCGCTCGAAAGTTTTAAGACTTGTAAATGTAAATGTAGTATTTGTGATAAATGAATCTCTACAACGAATATTTTAGATAGTACAGATTTTTGGAAGTAAAAGTACCGATGAGAATGATTTTTAACCCCTCTGGTACAGATTAAAATGTGGCAACACTGATTACAACACGTGCTTTATGATCTTAGCTTGGTAAACACATCTCATTTGGTTCCAGAACCGAAGCCAGCTGCTCAAGTGTATAGGAGCGTGTTGATTTATTTTGGAATTAAAATGAAATTTTGTTACGTAACGATTATGGCTACGCCAACCCTCCCCTCTCTCCTTCTCCCTATGTCACATTAAGTAACGTAACCTCAACCCCTCTGTCACCATTTATGCGTTACGTAATTTGTGCACAACGTCTAAAAAGCTTTAAGAATCGGGGTGAGTCCGGATTGCGAATGAATGCTCATACACCTGTTTCAAATAGAAAGTCTTCAACGGAATTGCCGTTCTTCGTTTCATCTTAAACCTTCCTTAAACCATTGTTCAACATTTGTCCGACACTCACACGCAAGTGGAAAAAAAAACACCGAGAGTTTCGCTTAAAAAATTGTGGATAGCAACGTTTATGTTTCGAACCCAGTTAGAAGATAGCAAATTCGTTTCGACTTTAGATGTTGTAGTTAGTTTAATTTTAGCCGTTAGAAAAATTTACTAATTAAAAAGAACATAGTTTCAATGATTTCGCTGCTTTTTCTCCATGTATGATGACAGCAATTTTATTCATTTTACCAACACAATCGAGATGGCGAAGGCAAAAAATAATATGCATTATTTTATTCGCTAGCCTTATGATATTCCTAACATAGGAAACGACCGTTCACGCAAACGGCTTACGCAAAAAAAAACAGAAAGCGACTAAAATATTAGCAGATTAATTACCTGCTGAACAAACGGTAAAAACACACTTAGCACTATTTACAACAACAAATTCTCTCCAACATGCTGTGGAGATTGAGACGAACATCGCTGGCGGCTGGGCGCAGGGTGGCGTCATGCTGCCAGCATTTCCTGTACAAGGTACGATATTCCTGTCGGATGTAACTTTGATCGACAGGATCCACATCGACGGTGTGCACGAAAAGCGCATCAAGTGCAGCTGCGTTCAGATCAGCGTTGCCGGTGGCATCATCCGAGTTTTGCTCGCAACTGCCGTCGTGTGGCACCGATGGAGTTTCCACCAAATCAATGCCTTGCTGCTCGAGGACATCCCGCATCGCGGCAGCCGCACACTCTATACTGGTTTGTTGGCCCGACACGGTGGATGAAATCAAAATGCTACTGTGGAAGCTCATCTGTGAGTTGCCGATCGGTTTCATGATCGACCGGGAAACGTCCATCGAAGTATCACTATTTTTTCGAGAACGAAAAAATCGACCACTCATCAGAGGGCTTATCCCGGAAGGAGTCATCAGCAGTCCAGAACGGAGATTTTCGACAGAAGTTACGCTATCTGGACGGATCCTTTTCTTCACCACATTGTACGCCACAGCCTCGTTGGAAGTTATAGTATGGTAAGGATGTTTTCCCTCGTTAAGCTGCCACATAGTGACCCCGAAGGAATAGATATCGGCCACTTCGGTGATATTACCCATCCCACGAAGTAACTCCGGCGCCATATACCGGATTGTGCCTTTGTTGCTGGGTTTCTCGTCGGATTTCGACGTATTTAATACTATCGACGAACCAAAGTCGCACAATTTACACATATAATTCCGAACATGCTTGCATTGTAGCCCAGTCAGAGCGTCCGGTATTAACAGACAAACGATCACGTTCTGTGGCTTCAAGTCTAGGTGCACTATGTGATGACGATGACAGAACCACAATCCGTTTATAATATCACATAGAATTCTGAAACGACAACGAAGCATCATAAATCAATCCAACCTTCATCACAAACAAAAAAAAGCTTACAACAATCTATGATAGATCGAAATCGCGTAGCTCTGATTCAAGATACTCTGCAAGCAGTGTCCATCGAAGCGCTCCATGATGACCAGCCCATACTGGGCACTGGAGATGATCTTCAGCACGCGCACAATGTTCTCGTGTTTCAGGTTCAGTATGTTGGACTCGTTCTGGATCGAATCGAATCGACATCGGTGCTTCTTGTGTTTCTCTAAAATTTTCACCGCCACCGATTTGCCTTTATACCGCGCCTTGATCACTACTCCGTAGCTTCCCCGCCCGAGGACAGTATAGCTACTGCGGCCAGGGAACTCGTCCCGCAGAAAGCGATCGCGGTTCGGTGTGTCAAAGCTGATCTCGACCTTCGGAACGGTGAGCTTCGTGGGGTACCTTGATGTGTGATATAACCACAAATGGAATTTCGTTCGGAATCCTTTAGATTTCGAGCATCTTTGAAAATCTACTTACATTCTGATCGATGATATGAGGTATCGTTCGACTCATTGAAATCGCAGTTATTGGTGGCTCCGACTTCCATAAATAATTATGAATCTTCCTGATGTTATAGTATTCTAAATAATTTGGATCCGCGTTTATTTTCGGACCGCTTGAAGCTTCCATTTGCCAAAGGATTCAGTAATGACATCAACGCATGCTTGTTGGTTCTGAATTAACGATCGTTTTGGATGGCATGTTGCCTACCTTTGGGCGTTTCAGTAGAAAGGTCGTATGCACCATCATGGGAAAAATAACGATTTAGAAATTCATTTGGTCAATTTTTATTGGGAGGTATGTTAAAAAAACTACTGCACTTGGTTTTTAGTATTGGTTGCATATGGTTACAGCTGTCTTTTCGTTCGGATTTGATACTTGAAAAGAAATTTAAAAGAGCAAAGCAATGTTACACTTCGTCAGTCTACTGTAAGTAAAGCAACGCTCGTACAAATGCTTAAAAGAATTCACGGATCTTCGTCAAAAATGAAAGGTCGATATTTTGCAAACAATGATGCCATAATGACGGTATAATACGAATACACCCTGCGTTTCCACATCCTTCCCATCAACCACTGTGTATGGTCGTCATTCCAGTTCGGCTAGGCTAAAAAATTTATTCCCATTATTCGCTGCGGGTCGATTCTGGACATTCATATACGCCGGAAATTTGTATTTTTAAACAAAATGCTTTATTCATCATCTAAATTTATCATCGAAACACTTTTTATAGCACTATTGAAAATATTTGACGCCAAGTGTCTTAAAATTGCATGAAACATGTCATAACATTGCATTGAAGCTGTCGTACTCTAGTGCCTGAACTATATTCGTTAAAATTTTTGGAACTCTAGCAGACATCGAAACTGTCGTTTGTCAAATAACTGCAAAGAATAAAGAACTTTTCATAGCTTCAGTATGCGTTCCTCCAAATACTTCCATTTGTCGTAGTCAACTTTGGAATCTAGTTTCGATTCTCTCATCCCCAGTTCTAATTTAGGGTGACATGAACTCCCATGGTACTGGGTCTTTAAGATGACGCTAGGGCGGATATTTTTTATGATTTATGTGACGATTCCAACTTGACTAGCTTGAACACTGGTGAAGTGACACGAATCGCAAAACCTCCAGCTCGAGAAAGTCGACTCGACCTATCTTTGTGCTCAAGTTCGCTATCATTAGATTGTCAGTGAAAGGTCATCAACCCATGGTAGTGATCTCTTGCCTATCAATATATCAATCGAGCGTGGCCCGCAATCCATTGAAGTTCCATTTGACCTAACAAGGAACATCCACTAGCAAAAAATTGCAACGGCTGTAACGGTGTCGAAACATTCTCGCATAACTTTTGTAAAGGACCTATTTACATCGATCGACTCTCTTCATTGACTTTCTCTTTCGATAACTTCGGCCTTGCAGACAGATTTGGCGCCACTTTTGTCACATAGTTTGATAAACGAGAATCCCTTCTACACTCATGATCTTCGAACACATAACGAAATGCTTCTATCGCCGAGTCATTAACGAAAGAGACTGTCGATGAAGAAAATCGATCAATGTAGATAGGTCCTTTACAAATGTTACGCGAGCACTAGATATCTTTCCACCTTTGGGAGAGTATCGATTCTTCATCAATTTGATGTACGAGGTCTGTTCAAAAAGTATCGCGACTTTCGAATATGAATATGTATATAAAAAAATCAGATGCTTTCAAAGCTTTTCGTAGACATGGAACATCCACACACTTCGAGCAATATGTGGAAGGTTGTGGAGGATAGCTCGAAACATGCGTAATCGCTCATATACAAACGTGAAGAATACTCCAACCGATGGATATTCGATTTCGCTAAAAAGGTCTGTCCGGATTCAGTTCTAGCCCAACATATTCTTCGAGAAACGTCTCCGAGCGGTGGACCTCTGGACAGATCATTCTCAATGCTGGAATTTTCTATGGCTCTTTCCTCATCGAACAATAGCGATATGATTAAATTCGTTCTTCTAAAAAATCTTCTCGATGTCGCGAAAAGACGCTTTCTAGACTTATTCAATTCCCTACTAGAAAACAACATTGTTCCACCTGAAAGGAAACAGTTCAAAGTAGTAGAACTTCAAAAGCCTTGCAAACCAACTCATACCGTCTGATTTCTATGCTTTCGTGCATTAGAAAATCGTTGGAGAAAATGACCCTTCGTAGACTCGATCAATAGATCGAGGCAAATAGTTTGCTATCAAGTACACAATTTGAATTTCGCAAGTGCAAAGGAACGAACGGTTATCTAGCGTTGCTTTCCACAGATATTCAACTGGCCTTTGCGCTCAAGGAGCAACTGGCATAAGTATTTCTGGACATTAACACTTTAAGGACCGGGAAGAAATCTGTAAGACATACGCCTGGGACCGCACGTTTTGACTTTGCTGTGAAGTTGCTTGCTTTTAAGAGACGAATGAACTCTCAGAGTTTAAAGTCTCTCTAATTCAATACCTTCCTTCCTTCCTGCTTGCTTTGCATGCAACTTTTTAAGATACTTTGCTGTTCATTTGCCTCTATGTGTGAAGTTAGCGGATAAAAGTTTTTGTGGCGTGCAAGTTTCTGTTCAACGTCTTGCTGGATTTAATGAATTATTTCGGTTAAAATAAATTGATTGTTTAGTAACAACCTTCAAAATCATACTCATTACATAGAGAATTAAATCATTCATCTTTCCACATAATTCATTTTGTTCTTGATCGTGACAGAGAAAAGTTATATACATAAACGTGAGCATGGGTATATACATAATTTTGAAAATAAAAAAAAATTGTTCGAATAGAGTTATCGAAGTTATTCGATAGAAAAATATGTTACCCTTCTTCCAGCCACAATTTTATTAATCGGAAAAGAGTCTGAGAAAAGTTATAGGCCAAGTTGTAAGGAAGAAATTGATTATTTTAAAGAAAATTGAAAAAAGTTATTTGAAAGGACCGGAAACACATTCTAGAGATAGTATTCATTCGATAAAGAATATTTTTATTTATCTTTAGCTAAATTTTCATTGCTCGGAAAAGGGTCTAAGAAAAGTTATAGGCCAAAACCTATATAATATAATTAAAATATTCTTTACCGAATTAGTATTATCTCGAAAATGTGTTCCGGGTCCTTTCAAATATTTATTTTCAATTTTCTTTAAATTTATTTATTTCACCCATACAAGTTGTACAGGTTTTGGCCTATAGCTTTTCTCATACTCTTTTCCTGTCAACGAAAATTTGGCTGAAGATGAATAAAAGTATTCTCTATCCAATGAGTATTATCTCAAAAATGTGTTTTGGGTCCTTTCAAATAACTTTTTTTTTTATTTTCTTCAAATTAATTAATTTCTCCCATACTAGTTGTATAGGTTTTGGCCTATAACCTTCCTTAGACCCTTTTCCGACCAATGAAAATTTGTCTGAAGATAAATAAAAATATTCTCTATCGAATGAATACTATCACGAGAATGTGTTTTCGGTCCTTTCAAAAAACTTTTTTCAATTTTCTTTAAAATAATTAATTTCTTCCATAGAACTTGGCCTATAACTTTTCTCAGACCCTTTTCCGATTAATAAAATTGTGGCTGGAAGATAGGTTAAATATTTCTCTATCGAAAAATTTTGATAACTCTATTCGAATACCTTTTTTTGATTTTCAAAATTCTGTATATTTTCCTATATTGACCTATGCTCACTTTTCAGTCTATAACTTTTCTCTGTCGCGATAAAAAAAAATTAATTATATGGAAAAATGAATGATTCAATTCTCTATCTAATGAGCATGTTTTTGAAGGTAGTTACTTGATAAACAATCAATTTGTTTTAACTGAAATAATTCATTATTCATTAAATCCAGCAAGACGTTGAACAGTAAAGAAGGAACGTGAAAACGAGAAATCTCGTGAGCGGTCCGCAATGGATGGGATGCGAAACACGAGAAATCTCGTGAGCGGTCTGTAAAGTGTTAAGAAGTGCTTCATGAAAGCCAAATAACTCTCTGTTTTGGGCATGAAACTTGATGTTTTTTGCCATCATCATACGTCACAGTTAGTGACGTAGCGTGACCCCGGGCGGGGCTAATACTTTATAATACTATATAGTTTATGTTTCCGAATGAAAAATCAAACTTATCTGAACAAGAAACTTATTTATTGTAATATTAGATAGGACGAACAAGAAATCACAAAGTTTTCACGTTGGTCACTGGAACTGACAGTTACAAAATAATAAAAAAACAAATAAAATGGTTATTTGTGTATGTCAAAATGTGACTCAAATAAATCTTTTGAAATGCATATGGGGGTTATTCTGAGAGTCAAGTCGGTATAAGTGACATTTTTCCCTTCGGAGTTATATGACAATTCTCACACAATTCTAAGAGTCGGGCAACTCGAAAGTACAAAGAGAAATGAAAAGAGTTCATTGCACCTGGCATTGACGTGCGCAAATTGACTGTCACGTTGTGAAGTGACTCTAGGAATAGACCCCTATATTTGGGAGCTGAGCCCGACATTAATGTTGTACAAGTACTTCCTGTGTGCTTTCGCTCTCTTGTTGCCGTCTCAATGGAATTCGCAGCAATAACCGTACTTAACGTAATGCTTAACGTATTAAACATGTCTGACCCATCGTTGACCGCAAATTTTTAATTGATTTCAACGCCTCTCCACAAGATACCACAGAAACGTACACGGTTAGAAACAGCCTCAAATTCACTGTCAGATTTGGAATCGATTCTTGGAAGTCCCACTTCATGATGATTAAAATCAATTTCAGCGGCCTTCAAATGTCTATGCAGTCTTGGTATTTCTAGAAAAAGCTGCCATTCCGAAACAGTTTGCCAAATCGACTTTTTCAGTTCGCTGTGAGGTACTCAAAACATGTGTCGCGCTTGAACTGCTTTTAAATTTTCGGCTACTTCTTTAGAAGATTTTGACTGTTCTTGTAATTCCCGATGAAAATGGCCAATGCACCCCAACATTCCCTTTTCCATAGTTGGGCGGGTCCGGAAGGTCTTTCGCCTGGTTTGCTCAGCTTATGAGGAATTCTCCGTTTAGTAGCAAATTTTTAATCGTTGGTTTTTAATAAAACCTTCGTAATGGCCGTTTCGACTAGACTGTTCCTTACAACAGCGAAAAACATTTATAGTGCATTAAGTCTGATCACAACATTACTTAGAGATGATCCTTTGGTTTGCAAATATTCTGCGCTAGATCTACTTCATGTAGTTTAACGCAACAGAAGTACAGATAACACAGAAGTGTTAAATCAAAATTGCTGGTAGAAGGGACTGTGCTAAGACAACACGTGACAACTGACTTCTTCCTCTTACTCTTAAACCAAGTGCGAGCAACAGATGAAGATGAAGTTTCTGGAAACTATTTTTTCACGTCCCTAACATATGTTTTCGTATCATACATTCTATGAATAATTACATTTGGATGATGTAAAGCGACAATGTTGCGTATTTCACAACAAATTGCATTATTCTGTTATGCTTCATCATGAAAACCGGTGTGGGAGTACATACTATGAGTACATTATGTCGAAGTGTATTTTCAAATATTATTGGCAACCCTTAAGAATTGACCAATTGACCAAGCAGCTGGTCCGAAATCGACCCCCTATTGTCTGGTCTTGTTTAGGGGCGCAATACTCCAGTAGCTGTGATCAGTTTGCAATAATCTTTCAACAACACACCTGTGTGATTCAAAAATTTTCCTCAGCGATCAGTTGAAACTGCGAAAAACGAGTAAACAGATTAAACAGTTCTAAAAATGTCACACACTTCAGATTCTTTGCAAAATCATGTTGTCCTTATAAGTTCAAAGAGTTGTCTATAAACCCTATGAATACGGCTTTTTGTTTTGCTTTCTCAACAGAACCTGAACTCCTTCATTTGATCCTGACGTTGTTGGAGCGGTCGATAGCCTGCGAACGAGACTTCATGAAAACTGAACTCTGACCTTCCAATCATTGGTAGATGTCGTTATTCAGATCTGCAGCATTTTCCACCCAAAACAAAAAAACTAGGAGTGAGTTATATCTGTGATTCAACCACAAGGTTAACGTAGGACTTCCATTGGATAAGTAATCATTTCTTTGAAATTGCTTCTAAATCAATTCTCAATAAATGGATATTTTGTTTTCTATTGGAATTGTCTTGCGATCTGTTCCAATATATACGAAATAATATTCTTTCGCTTGTGATCTCTTTTTTACGTTCGATACTCAAATCATCAAGACAAGCTTATTAAATCCTCCGTATATCGTATAAAAAATCATCACTGGAACACCTAGTCAACTCCCCAGATGTGTGAAATCATATTTTACTCCTTGGGTGCATTTACAAGCAAACGATTTGGCATGTCCGTTTATCACGGCAGGAAAAGAGAAACGGACAGAGGTTGGTCAGCCGACGCATCATACATCATGCATCAACAGTAGACCAATCGAAACTAAAATGGAATTTCAAGAAGCTATCGCTTTTATAAAGACTTAAATAGTTTGCATTCGAAGTAGTTTTGAGCTATTGAAACAAGTTTTTATGGCCAATAAGTAAGAAAAAAATCTGACTTAACACCGACCAAAAAATAAGTGGGTCGATAAAGTACAATTGTGCTCAATTTTAAATGAACATTGCACAGTTGAACTTTTGTCTACTACTGTACTAGAAAAATTCTGCATTCGGTCAATGGATGTCCGAAGGTCATTGTTTCCAATCTTCATCATCTATCGAGTATTCGACGTTAGTCCACTTACACACTCTCTGTCGATAAGTGTGATCTTATTTGGTGTGAATCTGCCATCAGTCAGAATAAAACAAAAGTGTCACACAAAAGCAATTTAAAGTTACTATTGTGGGCAACCAAACAATCTTCACACGGAGGAAACTGTGATTTGTGAAGCGCCTTAAGCGCTGGATTGCCACGCGAGCCATCGTTTTATGGAAGATTGTTTGTAAAAGCAAAGTTTCAGCACGCGAAAACAATAATAAAACAACGGTTTGTGCGAAACCAAAACGGGCTTCTGTATTTAGCGCTCTGTCGGTGTCAGGACTGCTGCGAGTGCAAAGCTAAAAACATATTTAGTAGACGATGACGGCCGCCACTACGTATTGACAATAGTGCGCACTTTAGCTGAAATGTGATAAGAGTACGGAAGGGAAGCGCCACTCGTGTGATAGGGAGCGATAGTGAACAGTGTGGGTGTGTGGCTTTGGTTTTTGCTTGATGGGGTGATTAATTCATTGTGAAGTGTGCTATGAAACAATATTTGCGTGAAGAATTCTGAATTGTATTGCTCGGAAATAAGAAACGTAAGTAGTAGACTTTATTTCGTGGACTTTGAAAAGAAGATCCAAACAGCCAATATCCCAGCTGAGATAAGAGAAACGAATCGACTTTTTTCAACAGAAACAAATTTCGAACAACTTTTCGGCTCGCAAACAAAACGATGAAGATACATCCAGTAATGGAAAAACTCACAGTTCCTCGTGGAACACAACTTTTCAACTGCTTGCACTCTCTCCCCATGCCGGTCTGAGCTTCAACCAACGAATGGCTCAATCGTTGTTGTTTCATTGAACCGATCCTGTCCCGAGAAGCGGGCACCGTGAAGCAAGGTGCGAAAGGTTCCCCCCGATGGCATAATAAAGTTTATATTTTGCAATCCTTATTTTTCGTGCGCTTCAATCACTTTCAGCCTGTGGTATTTCTCGAATGCAACGAGGTACTCCCACGACGTTTGCTACCGTCCGTCCGTCGCTGCTCCCTCCTTGCCCAGAGCCACACAAAAGGCACTCAAGTGTTGCTTCTAGCCAGGCCATCCCGGGCGGCCAAAAAAGGTGTCGGTTATGAAGTTGAATTTTTACGACCTACTATCGGCGTTGACTGGTTGGGCGGCGGAAATTGGGTTTGCACTACAATCCCAGTTTCCCTCTAAGGCAGTCGGTTTGTTGACTCGCGAGCGAACGTGTAACTACAACAATAGTTGAGTGCTAGTTTTGGTTTTCGGAAAAAGAAAGCCGTAATTATTGCTTGCTACCATAAGTGCGAAAATCCGTTAAATACTAGTTTTGTTTTTGGGAGAGAAGAAAGCGGTTTGCATGTATGTACCGGTATACAACATCTGATGGCATCTTGGGGATCGGCTAAAACGGCTAGCAATGTGTAAGTATGGGTCGGTGGCAGGAAATCGGGAAGCAATTAACGGGAATCCATTAATTTTATGTTATGTAATCCGAAAGTGCTGCCAACAATGCGCGTCTAACGCGAACGCCAAGTAAGACAGGGAGCAGCGGGATGCTGACGGAATCGTTGACGGCTGCCCTTGGGAAACGCAAGAGCAGGTTCAAGGAGCTCACCGAAGAGCTCAACCAGCGTATCAACAAAGACGAACAGGAGGAACCCTACCAGCGGCCGCTGTTCAACATAGAGAAAATAAAGCGCATCATGGAGCGAATTATCGAGAAACAGTTCGCTGTCGACGAGGAGGAAATGAGATACATTTATGATCCATCGCAAAATCTGAAGATGTGCCAGAATATCTCCAAGCAGATCAAGGATAAGATCAAGAATATGAACTATAAGAGGTATTATCTTCCTGTGGAAACAAACGGTATAATTTGATCTTTGGGCTGACCCTTTAACTGATTTTAGGCACAGAATTGTCAGTTTAGCGACTATTGTGGAAAAACAACAGCAAGGAGTGAATTACAAAATGAGATATCTGTTGGATCCTAATATGGATAATTATATTCGTCATTATCACGAAACGCCATATTTTTATCTGATTGCAACCGTTATTCTGGTACACAAAGATTGATTCAGTTTGTGTAGTTTGTACGAGTGTGCTAGTTATAACCCTGTCAACATTATATTAGATGAAGCGAATACAGGTGCTCTCTTCGTAGTAATAAAACAATAAACAAATTTTGTTCTTCGCATGGTTTTTTGATCGTTTGATTATCCACATTAACCTCATAATTTCCATCGGACATTGTGAATACCATTCTTTCTTTCTTTCTTTGTTTTTAAGAGGCTTTAAACTTTGAAGTTCATTCGCCTCTAATTACCATTCAAAATGTAGGTGAATTATCTGTATAACAACACCACCGAACAATTTCTAGCGAAAAGTAAAAAATGTTGAAAAGCTAAGTACCGTCCTGAGGAGCTATTGGCGACATTTTTTCAGTTTTCCATGTTCTCTAACTGGGACCCTTTTTGGCCTTATATATATTTCCGAGTTTTTTTTCATAAAACAATATTTTTGGCACCGCGCCTGAACGAAAAAGCAGTGGATTACAGAATATATGCCAGTACTCACTGAGAAGCTCAAAGTCAAAGAAGTAATAATTTTCGTAATTATTGAATTAAGATAATTTAATGTGATGGGGATGAAGTTCCCATCTAGCGTGGATAAGGAATCGAGGTAGCCCCAGGCCGCCGAGGTGACGCAATCCGAGTCGGACACCGAACCGCCGTCCGTAAGCGTCGGACGACATACGTTTGCCTGGTGCATTACGTTTGCCCGGTATTTTTTTCATTGAAACATGATAGATATATCTCAAAAATCAAATCAAATTAACCGGGCAAACGTAATGCAGCAGGCAATTGAATGTCTCGCTAATGCTCGGTCGGACTAACTAAAGGATCGTCTCCTATATTTCAAACTAACCGGGCAATCGGTGGAACACAGGTTTGCTTGCGAGAGGCCGCCGCTTCTGCTGGCAGGTCGGCGGCCGACTTGGATTGCGTTAAATGGGGATTTTGCCCCCATTACATTGACCTCAGAATAAATTTCATAACGAAATCATAAATTCATCATAAAAATTGCGCTGCCGTGGTAAATGCGTAATTACCATTTTTTCTTATGAATTCTCTTTACATTTTCATGGCATTTATGCTTTATATTTTTATGTTAAAACAACCTGCTTAATTTTCGGAATATTCCATAACCCGCACTCACTTCTCACTTCTAAATGATCTCTTGGCCTTAAATACGGTAAGGGAATAAGACGTCATGTTAGTGGTGTACACTAATTTCTAAACATGACACAGCGAAGTATTCAACATCATTTTAGAATTTCCTCATTACAATTATTTTACTTCGTACTTTTGTTTCTCTTGCATGTTGTTTTGATTTAATCTTTTTTTATCAACGAGGCTGAATCGAGCATTGAGATTTGTCACCGTCTCTACAAAACGATCTTTTTCTCAAGCATTCCAAAAATACGCCCTCAAATTTAAAGAGTATTTAAATCAGAAGTAGTCCTACTCCGACCGGTGGTCTTGAACCGACCACCTCCTAAATCTTGGAAATGGCGCCACTTACCAAACTTCTAGTAGTGTCAATTCTTGTAGTGTCCATTTTCTTGTTCCTTTTATTCCAGTGTTTTGGCGGCATTCCATGTTTTCAATGATTAAAAAAGGGAAAGATAGGTGTTTGACCATTACGGAAAATGAGTTAAACGTTCTTTGGGGCTGTCCGCATACCACATGGACAAAAAAAGCACGATTTAGACATCCCCTCCAACTCCGTGGACAAGCGTGTACATTTTTTATTCCCCTTCCCCTGTTGTCCACGTGGATATTTCTAATTTTTTTTGAATAAAAAACGGGAAAGTAATTGAACTGTGTGTAAATTTCTTTTTTAGTTTGTTCCCATTCTCTATGCTGTGTTTTTACATTAATGAAAAAGTTTATTAATAGTAGCGGTTTATACTATTTTTTTTCATTTGTTTCCCAGCATTGACCGTGAAGTTATTTGTATAATGATTTTCTGACTTTCTCCTGGTGGAGACAGGCTTTGAGGATAGCTAACGGAAATAATTTTATTGGCCCAAAAATTTATTTTCCACTCAACATTGTTGTAAATGCTTAAATTTTGAATCACCAGTCGCGACTCGCTTCAAAACGGTTAGTTTGGAAATACGAGCGGATGAAAATACGATCCATTGAATGTTTTTTTTTTGGTAAAATTGTGTATAACCCATACATAGAGAAGCGTTTTACGTAACCAGGCTTCACCAAGTGTCATGAACATAGATCTTGTAGAACCCCGATTATCCGTGGACGGACGATCTGATTTGTCAGTGAGAGGTAGGCACTTACTTTTCTGTTTCGGCAGTGGCTTTCCGATTCTCTGACCACTGGTGTGTACGCCCTTTCAGATGGATAGTTTAATGATTTCTGTATATGCATAAAACTGCAATATTTTTATTTCGTGTTTGCACCTAATTTTTAGTTCATTAACCTTGCCAAACTATTTCGCGGATAAGCGAGGTCCTGCTGTATTTGTAATGAAGCTGTTAATTCATGTGTCGTGTACTGAGGATTATTCTTGATCAGCGTCTCGATTTGATTATCATTACAAGACGGCATTAACTTTCTGGGCAACCCAATAGACGCGTATTCCAGAACGAAGAACAACATCGCTGCTAAGAACACTTCTTGGGAGATACAGTTCGTGCATCCATGAAAAAAAAAATGTTGTTTGTGTTTTATTTTCGCCTTGGGAGTTTTCAAAAGATGAAAGCGAAGCGATTTTTGCATCAAGAGCGGAAGTTGAACCAAAAACCCCATATAGGAAAACAATTCCGTGTATTTCTAATATTACAACATTCTAACATGCTTTGACGGTGTCTTCATCCTGTCATTTCGGCATTATCCTCATAAATGATTGAAAAATCATGGCGTCATTTGATGTGATCTGAAGCGGATACAGTTTGCTGAGGAGCGTCGAACAACAATAAAAAATGTCACTGTAAATGCAAGGTTGAAGAAGGAGCTCAGGGCTAGAGAAGAAGGGACTGTAAAAGTTTAAAGTCTCCATAATGCAATACCATACAACACCAATAATAAAAATCGATCGCTCTCAATTGATGTGCATTACTGTCAGAATACACATTTTAGCAAAGAAGTGTAACTTTTTATTGATAAATACCGATTAATTTCTCAGAAATGCAGAGTAAATTTCATTTATTGTAAAATACAGATGTGATATTTTTTATCAAATTATGTATTTAACGTGTCCACGTGGACATTATCCCTCCCCCGTCACCGTGGACAAGCGTGAACATTTTCGTAACCCCTACTCTCCCTAAAGCTGTCCACGTGGTATGTGAACAGCCCCTTTTAAACGACGAAACATTACAAAACTAGGCTATTTCGCCTATATATTTGACTAAATTCGACATTCACACACGTGTGACTTTGGATAATGTCTGTTGTTCTACTGATGGGTCCTGCTGCAGATCAACTCATTTGCGCTGTGTTCGCATTGAGGTGGAGATCTTGTATGTGGGTGTGTGTGCGCGACAGTATAACAGATATAATCAGGGATGGTCAGGTTGAGCCATATTTGGTTTTCGTTGGGACTAAACAATTTTGTATGAATTCCAACAGTAACTACTCTTTGTTTCAATGCAGCAGGTCCTGTCGTTACACTACTTGCAAAAAGTACTGGGATGTTCTCCGTTCGGCTGAATATCCTAAAAATTCCGCTTCATCAATTTGGGAGTTTTCGGGCTTAATATATTCGGCTTTAACAGGATACCTATTGATCGCTAGGTTGTTCCACAGATCATTTAACGATTCCGTTGCATACTCAAAATATTTCGCTTCTAGTTTCGGATCCGTTGTTTTGAGTTTTTCATCCGAGAGAGATCCATAATTATCATGAGGAAGTATTAAACCTTCTAACTCCCGAAAAGAAGAGCCTTCCGATGTTCATGCGTCGGAAGCCATGCGTTCAAGCCATGCGTTCTGGAGCATTTGTAACAAAGAAAATGATGAAAATCGACATGAACTTTTCGGACAACCCAACATTTGTCTGTTTGAACGCTACTCCCACCGTAAGGACCACCAACGTGTTCCTATATCGTTGGTATCACCTCAATTCTCAAGACTTTTCAACCCAAGCCCTGGTAGCTATCGATTTCGAGACTATCTGGGATTGAGACGGAGTGTAGTTGATATTCAATCATACTTGAACTTGACCTTCAACGCATACATATTCGTACATCGATGGTGTTTATCTTATGTATCGCATCTGTTCCGCAGTTGAGTGTTCAGTGTATTAGATATGATGATGATTGTAAATTAAGCACCTTGAACAATGATTACTCGTCGTTTGGCGGGAAAGAGATACACACAGTCCATGCACGTAGGTCTACCTTTCGTTGCTTTAATTGGAGAAATCCGCGCCAGATGAATTTTGAGAAGTTAATCGGAAATCGGACTGGCACTGGCTCAGGAAATCGAAATTGAGATAACCATCCAGCATCATTCAGTAAGTTCAGAGATTGATTAGTCATTGTGTAACCCCGCACCACGTTTCGTTGCGTTGTTTCACCTTCGAGTGCGGGGTTGAAATACGATCCCGAGTGGAGGGCCCCATAGAACAGAAACACGTTCTCAAGGGGTTTATTATGATCGTTCCCCGTCAGCAGCAAACTGAAACGTGACACTTATGACTAATGCACTCAAGCGCTTATGCTGTGTATTCTCTCGGTGCAATTTCTGCTCGAAAAGTGATCAAGCCATCAAATTTCGGCGCCTTCCTGTGGTGGTGTTGGTTTGGTTGGTTGGGTAGACGGGTCGTTTTGATGAAATCGCTCTGACCGCAGACATGTGGTGAGTGAGAATTCGCACTGGCTATGTCCCGAATCTGAAGCACGCTAAGTGGCCAACTGGTGTGCGTGTGTGTGTGTGACTTTGTGCGCATCAGGCTCGACCAATGAGTGTCTGTATGCGCTGAAAGTACACGCGCGCAGTTCAGTTACGAGTGACTTCTTGAAACGTAGAGATCGCGTATCGTTTGCTGCGGTTGTTGCATATCGTTGTGCCCTCCACCATTCTCGGATCTTTGTTTGCCCCGCGTGCGAATGAGTAATTACCGCCAGGTTGCGCAGCTAAAGTGAGCAGAGAGTAATAATACGCACTCAAACCGAGAGTAAAAGCAAACCTGGAGAAGTTGATACGCGTTTTTGGAAGAATCAACACCGCAGTATCCAGACAATCGTCGCGAAAGATAGAGATATCGTTGAGGTCCGTCGAGTCTGTCCGTACAGACGCCTAATTGGCCGTTATTAGCAAGCAAAGAGTGTCTTAATCTTTTGTTCAACCGAATTAGTAACAAAGTTTAATCAGCAGCGGGGAAAAGTGGCCAAAAACATTCCGGCGTAAGGCAACCGAAACCTTGTGGGGTGAATTTTTATAAACCCATTTATCAGTGAGGCCGGCACAAAAATCAGTAACGAAAAATAAAGTGTAAAGTGGAAGCGTAGCTCATCTCTAACGAAAGAGCCTACCAACGTTTTGTAATTGTAATTAATGCTGATGAAAATATAGGAAACGGCCAGCCAGCGAACAACGGAGCAGCAGCTCGCGCAGAAAGTCATCATCATGAGTATCAAGGCGGAAAATAAAATCTCACTGAAGATCGAGTCATCTAAAAATAACATGATCAAATCTCCAAGTAAGTACAAAACCGATCCGTTTGGCCTTTCTACGAGACAGTATTTCACCCGCGCGCATTCGTTCAGTTCATGGCGACACAAAGTGACTTCACTGCTGTCGCGAGGTCCGTTGCCGTCTTTCTGCCACCACTACTGGAGTTTTGTCGCGCGTTTGTTGTGGTCCTGTTAAGGCAGCTTCCGTTGCACCACCCCCGTCATACGCGGGACGGCGCGCTCGTTGCTTCCAGGGTCCAGTAGACCTAATTTTACGCATAAATGCAGATTTTTGTGCTCAAGGCTTACGTGCAGCGTGTTTTGGTGTGTTGTTTTTTTTTGGGTTTGCGTTACTTGGAAGTGCAAAAATTCTTTCCGTTCATTCGGAGTTGTTACGGTGCTTTGTACTACGTGCAACTTAGTGATCGATCGCCGGGAGTGGAAGCAAACGTCGGTGGAAGAAAAGCGAAGATCTTTTGTGGATTAAACATGTCACTGTGGACGTTATATGGTAAATAAATGGTGAATGTACATAGGGGATGCAAAATTAAGTATGCCAACAAAGGATCTCGGTACGATGCAAAATCCCATTTTGCCAGGGCGTGAGGAAATTGTATAACATATTTTGGAGAAGACTTGACTCGGGATGCTCTCTGTGCGAAGAAGATGGACGAAGATGTGTCAAATTAATTTGCAAAACAGTCATGATTTTTGTAACGATCGCTTTCCATCAGTGAACAACATCCAGCGATACATATTCTTAGCACTGAATGAAGCAGTTGACAGATATGAATGCATTCAACCGTTCAAAGTCTAATTACAGGGCTATCGCTATTGGGGTTCGACTCGATGGTTCGATATTAAGACAAGATCTGATGACTGGTTTCTCAGTACGAGGAAGCCGAACCACGAGGTTCCCAAAGCGATGAAATGTTGACGATTATTGGGTCGGAGTGATTGACAGGTTTTGCCCTAAAAGAAATATCTGGAACGAGACCTGACAACCAGCTTCTGATTAATAATTATTAATAATTAATGTTACATATTTAGTGATCAATTGTAGTTTTCGTTTAATTTTTCGTCATCGAACTTCATACAAGAGAGTGTACCGTAAGTTCATTAGGTAGAAATATATTTTAAGTGTTAGTGGCAACCCTGTTGAATAAATTATAAAAGCATGTTTGTTTACAAAAATTAACCGATTAGTAGCTGGTCCGAATTTGACAGATCCATTTCGACTAATGCACGCCTCTAGTGACAGGTGTTGTCTTAAGGAAAATATAACCCTGTATTCCGACTACACCCAGTTTTTTACGTGTTTTTCACGTGGTATTTATTTCCTGCGTAAAAAAAACTAGATGTACCGTTACACTTGAATATCATCCAAATTGTGATTTAATTGGTTTAAGATTTGCCATTTTACTTGATTGGTTGCCCCTCGGCAATATGCGATTTGGCGCTGCTGAACATGTGAATCATTTGAAGCAACGATCCTGTTTATTAGATTTTCAAACTTTCGCTAAAAACCAACACTCATAAAATCATGGCCGAGTGACCACTCTAAATGTGTGGAAAAGTTATCCCGAAATATCCCAAAAGGATTGAACCAACATTAAATGAGTAAAATTAAAGTACTACAGATCGGACTCGATTATATACAGACTCGATTACAGTCTTCAGAATGCGACCCGGTGATGATGTGTAACAAGATTTTTGTACCCAGTTGAGAACCCACTCCTTGCGCACACATGCGCTCTGCGAATAAGCACGCTCCGAAACTCATCTGTGTTTGGTTGAGCGCCGTTCTTACTCAGAGATTTGCGCTGAGTTTTACGCTGAAATTTGCGCCGTATTTCTATGCTGCGCGCTTGAATCTAGATTGCTCTCTCTGTTGAGATATTTTTCTTCACACAAGCGTATACGGTTCAAATTGAGGTGCGCTGTTGTTTTTATGCCTAGCTTAGAACGAGAACGAAAGCAAAGCGGGCGCTAGAATTTGATTTGTATGTGTGTGTATAGAATGAGGCGCGCATCACACAATTGAGAAGAAATGTTTAGTATCTGAGTTCTGCGCCGGGTACATTTTGTGCTGTCGTGCTTATGAATTTTGTGCTCTTCGCACCAAGAGAGAATACGAGTTTTCTTTGAGCGCGCGCTGATGGAAATTAAACTCAAGCGCAGCGCTGCGTTTGTTTTCTGAAGACTGCTCGATTATATGTGATTCGATTATACACAGTTTGGAAAAAAATATTTTTTTTTTATATTTCAAATATGGCTTATTTCAAGAAGAAATGCTATCTTTCAACGTTAAGGTAAAGTTTAAGTGGCTATTACATGTACAGTGGGTAAAAAATCGTGATTTTTGAAGATATTGCTTGAATTGAATTGCAGGAATTGTTTATATCGATATTGTAGCCAAATTAGGAAAGATAGAAGTTGGGCGTGAAAGAACAAATTCTAGAATGGTTAAAGAACTTCAATTTAATTGATAGATACAATCTAGCTTAACATGAATTTTTAGGATAAAATAAATAATAACACATTAAAAATCATCAACTTTTAAGTTTTTCACTTCCAAAATGTTATTAAAATCCACTAATTTAGTTGTTTCACTACTATATCCTGTACTAAATTTTCTCATCCTTCAAATGAAAGCATCAGAATCGTCTTTCGTAGCGTACTTTTTAATATAGAGCCAGTTTGAGATAACAGAGACCGAAACAAAAAAAAAAGTTCTATAACTCTGTCATTGTTGAAATTCGAACATATGCGTAAGAGGATTTTATTTCATCAATTATGATCGTCTATCACCTCCTGAGAAAATCTGGATAAATTAATTTTTTTCATGTGAGAAAAGTGTTTTCTAGCTTTAAGGGGATGAATAAAAAATCAAACTCCTCTTTTTTTTCCAACAACGAAAAATACATACAAAAAAAACAAATTAACAAATTTTTTTTGACTCGATTATATACAGTGAAAGGAAATCAAAAACTGTATATTATCGAGACCGCGCTGTAATTAATTCCCATTTCTGCAGTCTAGTTTGCTATACGACCATCTTGACATATGTCTCGTTGTCCATTTTTGATTGAGATTATCCAGAATACGCCCATAAAGCTTTCTAGCCATCGTTTTAGCATGATGTTGCTGCTCCTGAGTTTGTTTGGGTGATTTCTGCTTCTTGTGGGTTTTCGAATCATGTCTTAATCCGCTGGATAATTTCGATGCTAGTACCAAATTTCTTTGCCAAGTCACGAGTAGAGCCAGGTCGATGCTTACGAATATAATTCACGACAGTCTGGTCCAATCCCGGATCACTAGAGTCGTGCTCAACAGATGGCAACTAAAATTTTGGAATGTCTTTCTAAAAAAGACAAACATATTTGAAAAAGTTCTAGATACATCATCGATTGTTGAAAAAATAATTAGTGAACATTTGAAAACGATCTGGTATCGGCTGTTCGGAGAAGCTTCCGTTTGATATCGGAACAGGAGCGTTGTATGGCTTACATGTCAATTTTGTGAATGCATTTCTTGATTCCACCAATCAACTGTTTGCAATTCGTTTAAAGTCCCAAAAAAAATGATTTGATTCTAGAATACATATATGTTCTTGGTGCATCAAATGTGCAAAACTTTTTTTTTAGTTTCCAACTCGACAACTTTGCAAACGTAAACAAGTAACCTGCTGTTATATTTTGGACAAATAAACAAAACATTCTTTGAATACACGTCCAAAAAATGTACACCCGTTTGGGAGTAATGAGGTTTCTAATGATGAGATTACTGTGTGATCTAGTGTCATCTCGAAAAAAAATTTTTTGTCAAAAATCGACACTCGTATGGTTTAAGGTGCCAATAAAAATTGTTATCTCGATTTTTCATTCGGAACTTGCTGTGAAATGTTGATTACGATACGATTATATACCCTATGCAAAATATTAACTCATTCAAACTTGATTTATTTGTGTCACAGACGTTAAAATTTGAGTTTTTTTGAAAAACGAAAAATTACCGAAAATCGGGGTTTAAAAAAAAAAATTGATGCCAAATGTCTTAAAATTGCATTACTCGTGGAGATTTACTGTCATCTCGAAAAAAAAATTTTTTTTTGGCGCTTAGTCGTTTTTCCGTCTGAAAAGTCGACTTTTGACAAACAATTTTTTTTTGATAACTGTAAATCTCGACGTTTCATGCAATTTTAAGACATTTGGCATAATTTTTTTTTGCAAACCCCGGTTTCCTTTACTGATTTTTTGATTTTCAAAAAACTCAAGCTTTGACCGCTTTGCGCCACTCTCCCTTAAGTCCGATCGAGCTGATATTTGGCATAGGGTGTTTTTTCGAGGTGGTGAACATTTTGTGTAGGGTAACTTTTTGACATTTTACGGTCGATTTTTTTCCATACATTCATTGGCACCCTAGTGGACACCGATTGGACAACATCGTTGCAGGACGAGCTGAACAACGAGGGATCGAGTGCCTTTCTCAAGGCAATGAGAGTGGAGTTGTAATACAGGAGTAGAGTAAAGTTTTTCCAAATGCCTTTCTCAAGGCTAGAGACGAATGAACTGAAAAGTTTAAAGTCTCTCTAATTCATAATTATCATCATCATTCAGTGTTTAGTGTTACTCAAGACAGCGAGGAGTGCATGTATTAACAGAGCTAAGATCTAATTCGACAACGTTGCCTACTAATGCTGGATTGCCATGAGAACGAATGTTACTTGAAATTATGACGACGATTTAGATTGCTACAATATTTTCGGACGCGAACAATATCGGACTGGTTTTGTATGCAGTTTTCATATACCACTACCATTACAATGCCTGCTGCGCAAATTAATAGTTCATAAATCATTCGCTCGATATGCAGTTTGTTAAAACGAAAATATTGCATCGTATGCTCCGTTTTTACCAATAGCCCCAACCAGAGGTTTTGCTCAACGTAACGTTTTATTTTTTATACGCCATCGATCGACTAATCACTATACTTCTACCATCATAGCTCGATTATACGACTGGTGAAATGAACCAACAATACCCAACAAATTATTTCCAAGTTTAATAATGGAATTTTCAAACCAATCCAAAATCAATATGCAACAGATAGCTCAACGTAATGCTGCCTCAACTATGCGCTCGTTCTCCGACACAACTGTTCTGTAACATTTTTCTGATTATTCTTGAACCAGAGTTCTGTTTTGTATGAACAGCAAGAACAATACAAAAATCTTTCATCAAACGAATTGAACCGAAACCATATACAACCAGGGTTTTTTTTACGCGGGGGATACGTACCTCGTAATAAAAACCGCGTTAATTGGAAAATCCGCGTTAATTGGAAAATCCACGTAAAAAAACCATGTCACCTAATGATAGATATCCAATAATCTATCTTTACGTAGAACGGAAGTAAAAAGTTGAGTGTTGCTCGCTTCCGAAAACCCGTAATTTTTTCCTGCAATTTCGTTGGTTACTGGTAGCTATAGTTCGGTTTTCCTCACGAATGAGGACATCAGATTCCCTTGTGATTTGTACACTCTTCTACCGATGCACGTGCAGTACCACTATTGGACCGTCCAGAGCTAAGTAGACAGGAAAAGACATTCACGAATAGCTGCTCGTAAAAACCCCGTCCCGTTGTACCGCCCGGCGAGCTCCCCGTTACCCAACACCTAAAATTCACGTAAGAATCGTGATAAGATGCGGCACTAAGCGCTAAACTCCGGTAAAAGCACTAACTACCGTAATTTGCTCTAAGGGACATGAGGGAAAAATGTGCGCTGAGGGGGAGATGGGGGTTCCGCGAAAAAAAACCGCGTTAATTGGAAAATCCGCGTAAAATAAACCGCGTTAATTGGAAAATCCGTTTAAAAAATACCTCGCAAAAAAACCGCGCAAAAAAAAACCGCGTAAAAAAACCTGGGTGTAAGTGACGGATGTGTATTAGCGAAGCAAGAGCGTTTGAAGAAGAAGTTTGTTTATTGCGCTTGTGTGCGTATCATAGTCCTATTTTTTTATTCTATTACTAGCTGACCCGGCAAACTTCGTCCCGCCCAAAATTTATTTTTCGTTATCACATCCACGTTTTCTCACTAAGCGCACGTTCATGGGTCCCATCGCAGAACTGTTCATTGATTGATCTTCTAATCTACCCTTCAAAATTATTTTTTACGTTAAAATGTCAGTACTTTTCACTATTTCAATACCAAAACTCGACATTATAGTATCAGATTATCCTCAGACACAATTTTCGTGCAAGATTTTTCATCCACTTGCAAATAACATGTTTCTCCATTACGTGGAATAAATGTTTGATACAGAAAATATGATAGAATGAAGACAGCCCTAAATTGGACAACTCCTTTCTCGAGTTTTGTTCTTATCAACACATTCGGCGATCCATTTTTATTTATATAGATAGAAGACGATATAGGAGTGCGATTTTTCACATTAAAATTCATTTCCACTTTCGAACGAAGATCAATTTCGTTAGCGCAAACATCAACAGGACTAACAACGCTTGTCAATATGTAATTGTAGAACACATGCGAATTGAATTTTTTCCCATTTCCTTCCGTTTTCCGAAGATTTTCAATTGCCATGTTTGGTTGGAATATGTGTATTATTTTTATGGAACCCCATCTCCATTCCAGAGAAGGGAGGGGTGTCATACCATCATAGAAACATTTCTCGTATCCAAAAACCCTCATATCCCAAATTTGGCCTATCCTTAGAGAGAGGGGAAGAGTGTCGAACCACCATAAAAACGTTTATCGATCCCTAAAACCTCTATGTGCCTAGTTTGATTCCTTTTGTTTGATTAGTTCTCGAGTTATTCAGGGCACACCCTCCTCCTCCTTGTAGAGAGGGGGAGGAGTGTCAAACCACCATAGAAACGTTTCTTGTTCCCGAAAATCTTTACATGCCAAATTTGGTTCCATTTGCTTGATTAGTTCGAGTTATGCAGAAATTTGTGTTTCATTTGTATGGCAGCCCCCCCATTAGAGAGGGGGATGGAGTAAAACATTTATTGCACCCTAAAACCTCCACATGGCAAATTTGGTTTCATTTGTTTGATCAACTCTCGAGTTATGCAGAAATTTGTGAGAGAGAGAGAGGAGTCCAATCACCGTAGAAACATTCATTGCACGCTAAAACCTCTACATTAGGTTTCATTTTCTTGTTTAATTCTCGAGTTATGCAAAAATTTGCGTTTCTTTTCTATGGCAGCCCCCCCTTAGAAAGGTGCGAGCAGTGTTGAACCGCCTTAGAAATGTTTCTTGCCACCGAAGCCTGCACATGCCAAATTTGTTTCCGTTTGCTTGATTTGTTCTTGAATTATGCAGAAATGTATGCTTCATTCGATTCGTTGAAGCTCGTTGAAGCACGGTCGGACATTGCTAAAGGATAGTTTCAAACTAAACGGACAATCAGTGGAACACAGGTTTGTCTGTGAGACACCGCCGCTTTCGACGGCGGGTTGGCGGTGAACTCGGATCGCGTCATCTTGGCGGCTTGGACCGCCTCGATTCCTTATCCTCGTATGATGATGTGTGACGCTAACCACTCGGCCACCGGAGTACTCTTGGATTAAATTCGACATTAAGGGTAACGTACAAAAACATAATCTACCACGAAGCATTGAATTGAACTAACATGATTCGTTTTACTTACAAAGTAGAGAAAAGTTATTAAATTTAACTGAATGCGAAAAGTATTTCATAAAATCAACAAATGGAATTCAAATAACGGCATCGCAAATGTACGGCCAAATAAACAATTTCGGGAAAAACTTGAAAGTTCGAAATTATTTAAATCCAAAATCAATTTTGAGCAAACCGAAGTTCGCTGGGTATGCTTGTATTATATATATCGTAGACGCGAGCAATACATGTCTGGCTAATTCAAGCTATCGACGAGGCATGATAATACTTACGTTACGTTACGCCATGATCAACCTTGCATTGGCGAAAATCAGTAAAATAGTCCGAAAAATCTAAATTTTCAAAATTATTGAGTGTACGAGTAAGTTTTGAAGGACACTTTGTTAAGAAAAATTGCTTCAAAACGTAAACTTTCTTATACACTAAATAGAATATTCGGCAAAAAGTAAACAAAGCAGATAGAAACAGCTAGGATCTCAGTTTAAAACCCTTAAAAACATTTGCTGATACAGATCGGATATCGACTAAGCGTTTAAGGTACAATTGAATCGTTTGTTTGAGAAACCCCATAAGTCCATTTGACGCGCTTGCGAGAAAACGACTAAAAACTCAAAATTTTGACCTGGTCCTCCTATTCGTTGCTATCAGGTTTGATTTTCATAGCAAAGCCATATTATGTGAAACCACTTTTTTTAAATGTAACGTATTAAGGGGGGACCCCGGAATAAAGTTGGAAAGTTACAGCCAAAAGTATGAGGTCACCTCAGGGGATATAGTATTGCTGTACGATTTTTAGGCGCGTTTTTCTCGAAACCATGTTGTTTCAACAGGTGGTTTCGATATCTCAGGATCTACTCGACCGATGTGGCTGAAGCTTTTTATCAGCATGTAAAAATGAATTATCTAAAGCGTTACATAACCGTTTTTTGATATCTCATTTTTTCGATTTTTTATGAACTTCTAAACAACGATTTTTCATAAAAAATAACTCAATTTTAACAAAAATTGCCACCATTTTGGCAATTTTTCGAATTTTTAGAAACCCCTATGTAACGTTTTAGGTATTGTCCTATAGTTTCAAAATATTCATTGGAATTTGTTCTACGACACCCCGTTGCTTCAGAACCGATACCACCAGCAAGGTACCGATTTTCAGACAGCATCTACGCATCCAGCGGCTAACAGCGTAAAAACCATTAATCGTGCATTTAAAAAATGGAAAATCTATCCTCAAATTTACTATAAACAATAACCGAAATCCCCGAACACACCATTTTATTCCTAAAATCCGAAAAAAATCACGAAAATTCATTATTTTTCGGCCTTTCGGACAGGGGTTTCTCAAACAAACGAGAAATCAGTCTTCATTCATCGGTTTAAAGTGACTCAATTCAATTTTATGCACCTTTAATGTTCATAATGTTCATATCAAGTAAGAATGGGGTTGATTACAAGTTCTTCTCTGTATTGAAGGGGAGAACGGAAGAGGGAGGGGGTACTCCACTGTTCTTAATTGAGACTAACTTTGCTTTTTCCAATCATGCACTGTGTGGCAAGCACAACAATATACTTATTGCTCAAAAGTTGTCGAACGAATTTCCAACCCGAAAAATACTTTAGACAGTGACGGGGATCGAACCCCCAACCTCCGGCTCGGAAACCGCTCACCATCTGCGATATTGCCAGATATAACAGTCAAGCAATACTTAACACATTGCGGACCGCTTACGAGTTTTCTCGTGTTTCGCGTTCCGTCTGTTGCGGATGGATCACGAAATAACCCGTGTTTTCTACACTTAATGGCTAAATTCTTGGTTTGCCAAGAGCCTAACAAGACCTACCGATGGCTCGCCTTCGTCGCATCCAAACCGAAGGAAACGATCTCATTCGTGGAATCCGAACAAATGAGGCGTTCAAGTTTGCCCCAAAACGTGCGGTCCTTAATGTGTTAAAATATTTTTTTTGCAGCTGCAAAAAAGGGTTGTGAGACATGTGAATATTGTATATTCATTTAATGAAATAATTTTTATTCACAAGCAAACTTTCAAATGGTTTTATTGAACAATTCATATCATGAACCTTGTTACTTGAATTGGATTATCGGGTTTCTGTGTTACATAGTCTACATCCGGAACACAGACTTTCAACTTCATAATGTGCTTCACTGTTTTATGTTGATGGGAACTTTTCCATCTGGTTATGCAGGATTGGCCGGGAGACTCAATCGACCTGGTTTCGATTTCAGAAGCCAAAAAGTACTGCTGTTGGTGTTACGTATGTGATTTTTTTTTCCACCGTCATGTCCTTGAAGTCTTTCGAGTGAGAAAACTGATGAAAGTGCGAACACTTGAAGCGGTTTTTTTGACTATTGGGCCTTTTCCAACGAAATAGTTGTTTTCTCGCGTAGTTTTTCGTAGTTTTCTCGACGGTGGTGTAGTTGGATACTTTTACGAGAAACGACGAATTGTGTTGTCTAACAAGTCAATTACAGTTCTCAGCTTGGGGTTTCCTAGTTTCCCTCTTAAATCGTTAGAGTAATGTCGGAACATTTTACTCATAAGTATTTCCTCTGGATGGTTTACCTAATTCTTCCGAGATATTTCTCTTCAAATGATGTTTGATATCTGCAGGTGCAATCCGCTCATACTTTCACACCTGGAACATTTTTCCCATCCAATTTTTGTATACAGTTCCATTGGCTCTGGTCCTCTTTATGACTCTCGCTTTGAATTCTGCTATCCGCCGAACACCACGCTTACATTTCGTGGTCATGTCAGAGTCTCACTTCGGATCAGAAGACATTCCGATTAACACGTTGAGCCTGATCACGAACGTCACTTCACGGTGAAAACGGAATGAAATGCATACAAATCGCAAACAAATCTTTTCTTGTTCACCGTGAGGTGACGTTCGTGATCAGGCCCGTTGTGCTCCGAATTGTCCCTGCTACTCTCTCCATTCAGCCCGCATCTGGAACATTTGCACAATATCAGTGTCGGTCTCTGCTCCCACAGATATTGGGTTGGGGAAAAATAAATGTCGTATATTGTCAATATACGTACGCAACGCTTAAACATATCTTGTGTTGTACTTATCGCATCGGGTCATACTATACGGCTATTTAAAGACGACAATCTGTGCTACAAGTCGTTTTGACAGTGTTGTGATTGTCCTTTTCAGTTTTCAGTTATAGCGCGTCAAAGATGGAGTCCACCAAGCAAGAAATTCGCCATATTTTACGTTTTTACTACCTGCGAGGTAAAACTGCAACGAAGGCGGCCGAAAAAAATCGTTGAGTTTATGGACCCGATAGTGTAACGATTCGCATAGCAGAGCGTTGGTTTGATCGATTTAGTTCTGGTGTAGTGGCTGTCGAAGATACACCCTGTACTGGTAGGCCAATCGTCGTGGAAACCGATAAAATCGTTGAAATCATCCAAGTAGATCGGCATGTGAGAACTCGATCGATTGGCCAGGAACTGGGTATAGATCATAAATCCATTTGGAACCATTTGCAGAAGATTGAATTCCAAAAAAAGCTGGATGTATGGGTGCCACACGAGTTGACGCAAAAAAATCTTTTAGACCGAATCAACGCCTGCGATGCACTGCTGAAACGGAACGAACTCCACCCATTTTTGAAGAAGATGGTGACTGGTGATGAAAAGTGGATCACGTACGACAACCTAAAGCCAAAAAAAGTCGTAGTCGAAGCGCGGTGAGCCGGCCCAAACCATCACCAAGCCCGGATTGACGACCAGGAAGGTTTTGCTGTGTGTTTGGTGGGATTGGAAGGGAATCATCCACTATGAGCTGTTCAACTATGGCCAGACCCTCAACTCGGTTCTCTACTGTGAGCAGCTTGACCGTTTGAAGCAGGTGATTGACCAGAAGCGGCCAGAAATGATCAATAGGAATGGTGTTGTTTTCCACCATGACAACGCTCGGCCTCACACATCTTTGATGACCCGCCAGAAGCTACGGGAGCTCGGATGGGATATCCTATTGCACCCACCGTATAGTCCGGACCTGGCTCCAAGTGATTATCATCTCTTCCGGTCCATGCAAAACGTTCTTGGTGATACTAAGTTGGCCTCAAAAGAGGCTTGCGAAAACTGGCTGTCTGAGTTTTTTGCAAATAAGGAGCGGGGGGGGGGGGGGGGGTGGATTATTAGGGGGGGATAATGAAGTTGCAACAAGTTTGCGAACAAAACGGCGCATATTTGACTTAAAATGGATAATTTTAAGTATGTTAAATAAAGCGTCAAATTTCGATCAGAAATACGACATTTCTTTTTCCCCAATAAAAAGAAAATAGTCAGAAATTAGACTAGTAAGTAATCATATATCGTGAAACATCCAAACTCCCGTGCTCCCGTGGCCGAGTGGTTAGCGTCATAACTAACATGCCGGGTGTTCGGGTTCGATTCCCGTTCTGGTCGGGGGAATTTTTCGTCAAAGAAATTTCCTCCGACTGGCACTGTGATCACGCGTATTCTAGAGCTTGCCACTCAGAATGCATTCAAGGCGTGTTATTTGGCATAGAAATCTCAACTAAGTACTAATAAAAATGACGCAAGTAATACTACGTTGAGACGGCGAAGTTCCTCTAGGAACGTTAGTGCCATTGAAGAAGAAGAAGAACAAACATCCAAACACAAACCATTGTTCTAACATTTCCTTATTTCGTAACTGTCAGTGAAATATATATGGCGCCATATATATTTTTTTCGAAACCCCATCAATATGGCTATCAAATGAAAGGGCTTATTTAATCGAACAAAGTTATTTATAGAAAATGCAAAAAAAAAATCCCCACCACAAAATAGCACCATATTTTTTTTTTCTAATGCGCATAAATATGGGTATCAAATAAAAGGGCTTGACTAGTAAAACACAGTTATTTATGAAAAATGCAAATCCAAAATGGCCGCCACCACAAACTAGCACCATATATTTTTTTTTCTAAAGCCCATCAATATGGGTATCAAATGAAAAGGCTTGACTAGTAGAACACAGTTACAGGTCGGACTCGATTATATATAGTCAACCATTTTTTTTCAACAATTATTTTCAAATCCTATACATAATCGAATCTCAAGAAAACAATTTTTTCATTAATGTATGAATGTCAAACATTAATACATTAATAGAAAAATAGTTTTTTTGTGTTTCGATTATGTATTGGATTCGAAAATTAACGTTGAAAGTGAAATCGCGATTATATTAGGCTGTCAAAAAAGTCCTGCGGTATTTCCGCGAGGTGTCGTAGTAAGCGTGTAGTTCTAGTTGTATTCATTGTATCGAGTCATACTCTAGCTTGTTGGAAAGGTATTTTTGTGTTTGTATAGTCCTTGACAGTGTTTTGTTTGGTTAAGTCGTTCGTGAGTTATAGTGTCGCAAATATGGAGCAAATAAAGAGAAAATCCGACATATTTTACAGTACTACTATGACAAAGGCAAAAATGCATCTCAAGCTGTCAATAAAATTTATGCAGTTCATGGACCCAATACAGTTTCCATTTCCACCGCACAACGATGGTTTCAACGTTTTCGTTCTGGTGTAGAGGTCGTCGAAGATGCGCCACGCTCCTGAAGGCCTGTCGTCGAAAATTGCGACAAAATCGCTGAATTAGCCGAGAAAGACCGGCATAGTAGCAGCCGTAGCATCGGCCAAGAGCTGGAGATAAGTCATCAAACCGTTATTAACCATTTGAAGAAGCTTGGATTCACAAAGAAGCTCGATGTATGGGTGCCACACACGTTGACGCAAAAAAACATCTTTGACCGTATCGACGCATGTGAATCGCTGCTGAATCGCAACAAAATCGACCCGTTTCTGAAGCGGATGGTGACTGGCGATGAAAAGTGGGTCACTTACGACAACGTGAAGCGCAAACGGTCGTGGTCGAAGCCCGCTGAAGCGGCTAACGGCCAGGTAGGTTCTGCTGTGTGTTTGGTGGGTTTGTCAAGGAATAATCTATTATGAGCTGCTTCCCTATGGCCAAACGCTCAATTCGGACCTGTACTGCCAACAACTGGACCGCTTGAAGGTAGCACTCATGAAGAAGAGGCCATCTTTGATAAACAGAGGCCGCATTGTCTTCCATCAGGACAACGCCAGGCCACACACTTCTTTGGTGACGCGCCAGAAGCTCCGGGAGCTCGGATGGGAGGTTCTTTTGCATCCGCCGTATAGTCCGGACCTTGTACCAAGTGACTACCATCTGTTTTTGTCCATGGCGAACGAGCTAGGTAGTCAGAAATTAGCCACAAAAGAGGCCTGTGAAAATTGGATTTCCGAGTTTTTTGCCAATAAGGAAGCGAGCTTCTATAACAGGAGTATTATGAAGTTGGCATCTCGTTGGGAACAAGTCATCGAACAAAACGGCGCATATTTGACTTAAAACAGATGATTGTAACTAATTTTATGAACAAATGAAAATTCAAAAAAAATACCGCAGGACTTTTTTGACAGCCTAATATATAATCGAGTCCGACCTGTATTTATGAAAAAATACAAAATGGCCGCCACCACAAAATGGCGCCATATATTTTTGTCAAAATCAGCTCCTTATCAATATGAGTATCAAATGAAAAGGCTTGACTAGCAGTTATTTATGATAAATGCAAATTAAAAATGGCCGCCATAAATATATTTTTTTAAAACCTCATCAATATGAAAGTCGTCGAATATACAGTATATACAGACAATGGAACACCTTCGACGTCGAGTTTGTTTTGATAGAGGTAACCTGGCGCCAATCATTTTGCAACACGACAACGCTCGTTCACACACTTCACGTGCAACTGAGACTCTGAAAAACCTGAAGTTTGAATTATTTCCACCAATTCCCCGTATTCTCCCGACCTTGTGTCTTGCGATTTTTTCCTCTACTCGAGAGAGAAACCTTAAGGATGATCATTACAGCTCTGACAATGAGGTGATAGCAGCTATCCCGTCCTGGATTCCAAAAAAGTCGGATGAATTTATCAGTGATGAAATGAAAAAACTTGTTACACGTTGGGAGAAATATGTAATGTGAATATGTCGATAAATAATACAAGTTTTGAAGGTTAAGATTTATTTTTTACCCAACCTTGCTATTTGTTTTTATTCGTTTTCTACTAGCGTGTATGTGCATTATTTATCAGCCTACACCCGTATGTTATTGAAAAGAATCTTTCTACGCATATGGTCGAATTTCAACAATGACAGAGTTATTATAAAACTATATATAAACAATTTTCCTAACTCTATGGTTAGTAACAGTTTGGCTGAAAAGTTCATAAGGTTGACGTCTAGATGGCGCCTCTTGTAAAAATCTACTTGACTATCACAAAGCACCATCTTTCAATGGATACGTGTCAAAATTTGACAGAAATTCGTGAGTTACAGCATTGAGAGTGAAGCAACTTATGTTATTGTGAAAAAAATGGAAAAATCCGAATTTCGTGTGTAATTGCATGAATTGGGCTTCGAATTGCTTCCGCATCCACCGTATTCTCCAGATCTGGCCCCCAGACTATTTTCTGTTCGCAGACCTAAAGAGAATGCTCGCTGGCAAGAAATTTAAGACCGATGATGAAGTGATTACCGAAACTGAGGCCTATTTTGAGGAAAAACCGAAAGAGTACTATAAAAATGGTATCGAAAAATTGCAAGATCGCTATAATCACTGTATCGCCCTCGAAGGCAATTATGTTGAATAATAAAATTGAATTTTGCAAAAAAAATAGTTTTTCTGTGTTACCTTATAAACTTTTCAGCCGAACTGTTAAGGTGGGAAACCGATTACTCGCGGTGGACTCGAGTTTAGAAGGGTGACATATTTTTTGAGGAAAAGGGTGGGATATATGGGAATTGTTACAATGTTGAGAACACACTCAATTCTTAAACCTATTCGTATATTTATTGTTTATTTACAGTTCAACTTATTTTACTGTTTATAGCAAGGGGGCCAATTGCTTGCAATGGAAGAGAAGGAGGGTATAAGGATATAGGGACAATTACACACGAAGATCGATAGTTTTAAGGATAACATATACAGGGTACTGCGATATCATGTACATTTCACTTTCAAAATTGAACGTGGTATCGAATTGTACGTTATATCGAAGAACTCAGAAACGTAGCTTGTATTACTTTATTGTGTTGCTGTTTGGGTAAGGTTGATGAATAAATTCAACTAAAAGACGATGCTAGCCTTTCTCTTGATGCTTTCCTTCGTACTGTTTATTAAAGCTTGATTCATTTAGAATCCTAAATCACAAATCAGTTGTATTTCGGGATTGGTTGAAGGTACGAAACATGTTCTAGTATCAAAATACAGATAATTTATTTTTCTTCCAGAAAAAATATTTAAAAAATTATGTCACTTTGAAAATGTGTACGTTATATCGAGATAAAATGTATGTTATTTCGAAGGTACATTATAACGAGGGTACTTTATATCGAAGGTTCCCTGTATTCGGGACATGTAATCAAGGTCTAACCGAGTCAACACATCTATCACCGATTCATTGGGCTGTCTTCCTCGAGCGCGAAGGGAGTTTCCTGTATTCGATCTGGCGATAAGATACACGGGTTGTTTCAAAAACTCGTTAATTGGAGAGCTTGTGAAGATTCTGGATGTTAGACAACTGCATTCAGGATCTTTGGAAGACAATAAAACAGTCTATAAACCCTTACACTCTTTTCGGGTGACTTTTGCCGGTTCTGTTCTCCCAAACTACGTGAAAGTAGGAAGTGTTTTTTTTTCGGTGCGCCTGTTTGTACCGCGGGTTCACCAATTGCAAAAAACTGGGAAATTCTTTCACCCATTGTGGCAACAAGTTTCGTTGTACGAATAAACAACGGCCACAAACGCAGAAAGAAGGCAAAATAAACATGATTACTTATCTCAACCAAATTAATAAGTGTTTAATAACAAATTACAATTTGTTATTAGACTCCCAACTCCTATCTTTTGAAAATAATATGTTTCCAAACAAATCCTGGCGATTTCTAGTGAAAGATAATGAACCTTAGATTTGGAAGTATCTCAAAAATAAACAAAAGAAAGAAATAATATACAGTAATTTTTCGTTAACCCTCCTGTACTTGCGTGTAAAATCATAACACATATACTCGCGCACGGTGTCACAGCCCGAAAATCAAACTTCTCTGTAATGTTGCTATTGTGTATTTTTCAGGATTTATTGGCATTTATTTGCAGAAGAGGGAAATGAGAAATGAGATTGAATGAGAAAACTCCAAAAAATATGTTTTCTTCGTCTTTATTATGTTTTAATAGTCATTCAGCCTCCTCAAAATATAGTAATTGCTGATACTCCAACACAAATAACGAAATTCGAATTTTTCATTGTTTTTAATTAAAAGTAAGCAACTGAATATAATTCATGGAAGTATAAAGAACTATAAAATAACATAAAAAACGTGTTAATCGATTGTGGTTTAATTGGAGTAAGAATCAGAACATAGCATAACTGCATGCTCGAAACAAACATATTTTTACATTTTATGCAGTTGTGCGTGTTTTCGGGTCTTTTATCAAAGAGAAGAATGTATAACGACCTTCTAGAAAATTACCAGATGATGAAGGTTCTGGAATATAAAGTTTGCATATTTTTAATATTCTTTGTCTCTGTTTTCTTGGTAAATTATAATTAATGCCTGTTTTTTTTGATTGATTGGAAATATGGAAAAAGATTATATAAAAGGATTTGTTGGAACTTCCTTTTCTTTTTCTTGTTTTCTTGTCGATATTGACAATATATATATATATATATATATATATATATATATATATATATATATATATATATATATATATATATATATATATATATATATATTTTTTATTATTATTATTATAGTGACTTTCAACAAATTTAGGCTGGTTCGTCACTTTTACTTCCATTTTTGGAAGAATGTCGGGAGTGAGAATTGAACTCTTGATCTCTGCGTGAGAGGTATGGATGTTACCACTACGCCAGATCGCCTCCTATTGACAATAGAAAAAATATATCCCCGAAACTGTAACTGTTACAAATTACCATAAGCTACCGATTAGTTTATAGTTTACCGTTTACAATTCTTCCACAAGTGAAATTCTTTCACAAGTGTGTATATGTATGACCATTATATTTAGTAAATAACAATACGAAAGTCAAACATTTATATTTTGCTTCTGAACGTATGAATCTAACGACGAATATATCGACGAATAGTCAATATATGGATCCGTTCAATCCAGTTACAAAAGGAACTGAAATCAAATAAGAATATTACGGTAATGATCTTATGCATTATATTCAATAAATATTCCTCGCCACTAATAGTAATTTATACATTTCATTCAACAATATTCTAGAATATGAAAAAAGGCATTTGTCCAAAAAAGTTACTCCTATACTCGCGTCGGTTTGTCAGAACGAAAGAGTTAAAAAAGTGGCACACGTCCGCTTTGTACTAACACATGCGATACGCTAAACGATGACGAACGACGAATAACGAGGCTAGAGAGAATCGCGATGTCGTAGTATTGATATCTTCTGAGAAATGAACAAATTATTGATTTCTCGGTCTGACAGACCAATGCGCGAGTATAGGAGTGTTAAAGAAAAACTAACCTCGCACACATTAATAGTGATCTAGGTGTAAAAACATGTAATATTGTTTCTGTAACTCCTCCTCGGAAAATAAGCTGTGAACATTTGCAGTCATGTCACATTTCAATACCTCACAAAAAAGCCAGTCATAACTGGTCGGCGCTAAATTACTACTCAGCTATCGTCTAGACTTCGGACATTGTTTGGGGCCAAAAGGGGAAAACCACAAACGAACGATATTCATTGTACCCAACGGAATCGTACAATTTATATAACACATGTGCCTACGATAACAACCGGCAGCATAGCGCGATCTAATAACTGTTAAGTTGTTATCAATTTTCAGTACCAGGAATTACAAGAACCCGGCTGTTGTTCAAACATCGGTTAAACCATGTCTAAAACAACTCCGTCACTACGGCCGAGTTCTGCCCGGTTCGAACGAGGAAAGGTAGTCGAACAATTTCTCCAGATATCGCGAGGTATAAGCGAGTATGAGGAATCATGTTTGAAAACTCTACAAGTTTCATGTTGGACAGGGGTTGATGTTACCTCAGTCCATTTCAAGTACGACGTGGAAGAAGTGAAATCCGATGTAGGAAATTTGTTAATACGTCCATTGCCTAGCTCAACAAGAGTGAACACATACACGAGACAGATCCAAAACGCGTACCGTGCCGGAAGGCTGATGGTTTTTCTTCTTGACCCGAAAAATTGTACATATTGATTCACTTAGTGTTCTGCAATCTTGATCTGATACATTCCTAATGAAAGTAGAAATTCCGACAAACATGAGCGTTTTGTCTGGTCACTTTCCAGTGCACCGCGTATGTCATTGTTTATTATTCATTCTGGCTTGATGTATGCCAGTGTTCACACCCGCTAAGTCGGATTGGAAGTGAACTATTCACATAAGCGCCCTTCCCGGGGGCAGTGAAAGCACAGCACACAACCGTCTAAGCTGCCGATGGCCATCGTATATCAAGATTCTGACTCGTAGAACAACACTGTGCGCGACTTCTTGACGCGACTCGTGGAATGTTTGTACACAGCGCGGGTAACAGTGGCGCGGATTGTTTACAGTGCATATCCGAACCGGATTGCGCGCTCATAACTGAGCCCCCGTATCTTATCTGAGAATGTTTATCTTGGAGTCGCAATTTCATATGCTCCAGTAATTCCTCTTTCCAGCAACCATTAGCCGAGAGTACTCCCACAGCTTGATTTGTTTAGTGGTTCGGCCGATTCAGCAATCATCATGCGTAAATGAGTTTCTAGAGGAATGTTATTGTTGCTGCTGTTGGTTTTGCGAATCCATAAAGATCGATGCGTGTGAGGAATACGGAGCAAGCTGAAGGGGGAACTGAAGACCTTTCATTTCCCCCCTCACTCTTTCGGCGGCTAATTTATTTCAACCAGCTGACGTTTCCCGTTCCCAACCGTGCCCAAAAATTGTGTGTGGGGAGATCGAGTGAAGTCAATTTCCAATCGAGAGCAGCAAACCGTTTGAGCTAATTTTTCCACCTCGCGGTCTATTATGGGTCTCTTTTAGATGCCCGCGAAGCTGAGATGGGAGCTTTACATAATTAACGGCTCGTATTTTTTGTGTAGAATTATTTATGTGAGAAAATGGATCGTACTTAAAACAATCGCCTCTAATTTGATAGGCTAGAAATGAAATATCCAATTACCAACGAGGTATCAACTCCAGTATTCAGTGCAAATATAATACGAATATGTCAATCACATATTCTAAATCCGAGCATATCTCCAATATTTAGTGCACAATCTATTTTTCCCCTTTATGAATGAAGCAGGTGTACAAATATTGTTCTATAATTGAAAAATTAATAGTTACAAATTCTAATGTAAATGGTTAAATTTCAATAGTATTTTTTATGTTTTTGACATCTGTCAATAACATCCGATCCGGATGTTAATTTCCATAAATCCTCTGCTTTCAATGGAAAATTTTGATAAGTATGCGTAGTTACTAGCGACGATATGTTAATGGATTGCCAAGGGTCAGGTGTATGCGAAACAAAAATCATACCGACCAAAACATAGAGTATTCCTTCCGATGGATTCTAGATTTTACCAAATAAGTTTGTCCTGATTTCGTCCCTGCAGAAGGCATATCTCGTTATCGTTAAGCGGACACAGCTAGCGGGGACACACCGTTTATTTTCAAAGGGAATCCCCGGCGCAAAAATGTGACCACTCCCAAAGTTCAAGAACAAGTCCCCCCGGTGATACCCCCAGTTAGCTTGCCTAAAAAATCGAGTGCAGCGGACAAGCAAAATCAGGTTCCTCCTGGCTTCCGTGGGAATAGTTCACCTTCGAACGACCCAGCACTCGAGGGGACATCAAAAACCCCAACTGTCCCTGTTTTTCCGTCCAGCTCAACTTCCCAATCGGGATTTATAAAGTTGTCTGACCTTTTGGATCAAATCTTCAAGTGTTTTAATGTTTCCGACTCCATCAGAACATCATCTCAATGCTTCCAGTATTAAAGACAATTTTACAGCAATTGATGCAAACATGGCCCCTCCTTGCAATGATTATCTCTCTTGATGTCTAATTTAAATAGAGAGGTCGGAGATATCACTGTTTTTCAGTGGAATTGTCGTAGTCTTATCCCTAAATTGGATACATTCAAATTTTTAATTCATAACTTCAATTGTGATGTTTTTGCTCTGTCCGAAACTTGGCTTTCTTCGCGAGATGATATCTCTTTCCACGATTTTAATATTATACGCTTGGACCGTGATGACAGATACGGAGGGGTACTATTGGGGATCAATAAGTGCCACTCATTTTTTCGAATTGACCTTCCACCTATTGGAGGGATCGAAGCTGTTGCTTGTCATGCAAACATCAGAGGCAAAGACCTCTGTATTGTCAGCTTGTATTGGCCTCCGAGAGCTGCGGTTAGCCGCAAACAACTTGATGACATGTGCTCACTCCTTCCTGAGCCACGATTGATCTTGGGAGACTTCAACTCTCACGGAACTGCCTGGGGGGAACAGTACGACGACAATCGTTCATTGTTGATATATGACCTTTGTAACAACTTCAATATGACCGTTTTGAACACTGGGGAAACAACACGTGTGCCTAAACCTCCTGCTAAACCAAGTGCTCTTGACCTCTCGCTTTGCTCGAATTCACTATCGTTAGATTGCAAGTGGAATGTAATCCAGGACCCCAACGGTAGTGATCACTTGCCAATCAAAATTTCCATCACCATTGGGTCGAATTCTTCTGAATCTATAAACATGGCATATGACCTCACAAGACACATTGACTGGAAAAAATATTCGGACGCGATTGCTCTAGCCATCAATTCCAGAGATGGTTTACCTCCATTGGAGGAGTATAACTTCCTTTCTCGTTTGATCTATGACAGCGCGGTTCGCGCTCAAACGAAACCCATCCCAGGTTCCACTATTCGTCGAAGGCCTCCCAATCTATGGTGGGATAGCATATGTTCCAAGCTTTATGTAGAAAAATCGAATGCATTTAAAGCTTTTCGGAAACGTGGAACCCCTGAAAATTTTCAGACGTATTTGGACCTTGAAAATCAATTTAAAAACTTGATCAAAGGGAAAAAACGTGCTTATTGGTGAAATTTCGTGGGAGGTTTGTCACGAGAAACGTCAATGAAAAAATTATGGAAAGTGGCTCGAAACATGAGAAATCGCTCTTCAACGAATGAAAGCGAAGAATATTCACATCGATGGATTTTGAATTTTGCACGGAAGGTTTGTCCTGATTCCGCTCCTGTGCAAAAAATTGTTCGAGATATACCACAAGATAGGTGCGATCTTGATTCCGAGTTTTCGATGGTAGAATTCTCTCTTGCTCTCCTTTCATGTAACAATTCTGCTCCGGGATCGGATAGAATTAAGTTCAACTTGCTGAAAAATCTCCCTGATGTGGCGAAACATCGCTTGTTGAACTTATTCAATTGGTTTCTGGAGCATAATATTGTTCCAGATGATTGGAGACAAGTACGAGTTATAGCTATTCAAAAACCCGGAAAACCCGCGTCCGACTTCAATTCGTACCGCCCAATAGCAATGCTGTCTTGTATACGGAAATTGTTGGAGAAAATGATCTTGTTTCGCCTTGATCGATGGGTTGAAACGAATGGCCTACTCTCAGATACACAATATGGGTTCCGCAGGGGCAAGGGGACGAATGATTGTCTTGCGTTGCTTTCTTCAGAAATTCAAATGGCTTACGCCGAAAAAAAACAAATGGCTTCAGTATTCTTGGACATAAAGGGGGCCTTTGATTCTGTTTCAATAGAGGTTTTATCAGACAAATTACACTCTCGGGGTCTGCCGCCTCTATTGAATAATATGTTATATAACTTGCTTTGTGAGAAACATTTGAACTTTTCTCACGGAGATTCGGCAGTAAGTCGGGTCTCTTACATGGGCCTCCCCCAGGGCTCATGTTTAAGCCCCCTTTTGTACAACTTCTATGTAAGCGACATCGACAATTGCCTTACACAAAATTGCAGCCTAAGACAACTTGCAGATGATGGAGTGGTGTCTGTCGTAGGATCAAACGAATCCGACCTGCAAGGACCCTTACAAGATACTTTGAACAATTTTTCAACCTGGGCCATTGGGCTAGGGATCGAATTCTCCACGGAGAAAACAGAGATGGTGGTTTTTTCTAGGAAGCATAGACCAGCAAAACCAAAGCTTCAACTTTTGGGTAAACCAATCACTCATGCTATGTCATTCAAGTATCTTGGGGTCTGGTTCGACTCCAAATGTACTTGGGGAGCCCATATTAGGTATCTGAGTAAAAAATGTCAACAAAGAATAAACTTTCTCCGTACAATTACAGGCACCTGGTGGGGAGCCCATCCCGATGATCTTATTATGTTGTATCGAACAACTATTCTCTCAGTGATGGAGTATGGCAGTTTCTGTTTTCAATCAGCTGCCAAAACACACCTCATTAAACTCGAGCGAATTCAGTATCTTTGTCTCCGTATTGCGTTGGGATGTATGCCCTCAACGCATACCATGAGTCTCGAGATTTTGGCAGGCGTACTCCCACTAAAAGATCGCTTCAATTTATTATCTCTTCGGTTCCTCATCCGGTGTAAGGTTATGAATCCATTGGTGATCGGAAATTTTGAGGAATTGAGCGAGCTAAATTTTCATTCTAGATTCATGAGTTCATATCATGAATTCACCTCTATGCAGGTTGTTCCTTCTTCGTATATTCCCAACCGTGTTTGTTTTCCTGACTACATCAATTCCTCTGTACATTTCGATCTGTTCATGAAGGAGAAAATCCATGAAAATCCAGATTATCTTAGATTGGGGTTCGTTCCTACAATCTTCAATGCAAAGTATGGGCGTATCAATTGTGATAATATATACTTTACTGATGGGTCCTCTATGAATGAGTCCACAGGATTTGGAGTGTTCAACGTATTTTTTAGCACCTCACACAGTCTTCAGAATCCTTGCTCGGTATATATTGCTGAATTGGCAGCGATATACTGCGCGCTGGACAGCGTCGCCTCACGACCTGTTGAACACTATTACATTGTAACGGATAGTCTTAGCTCTGTCGAAGCTATCCGTTCAGTGAGGCCGGAAAAGCACTCGCCGTACTTCCTTGAGAGAATACGAGAAAATTTGAGTGCTTTATCCAGACGCTGTTATGTCATTATCTTTGTCTGGGTCCCTTCACATTGCTCAATTCCGGGTAATGAGAGGGCTGACTCATTAGCAAAGGTAGGTGCAATTGAAGGCGATATATATCAGCGTCAAATCGCCTTCAATGAATTTTATTCTTTAGTTCGCAAAAATACCATCGCTAACTGGCAACGCAAGTGAAATGAAGATGAATTGGGCCGGTGGTTTCACTCGATTATCCCAAAGGTTAGCCTCAAACCGTGGTTCAAAAGTCTGGATTTGAGTCGGGACTTTATTCGCACCTTCTCCCGACTCATGTCCAATCACTGTTCGTTAGATGCACTACTCTTCCGTTTCAATCTTGCCAGCAGCAATCTCTGCGTTTGTGGCCAAGGTTATCACGACATCGAGCACGTTGTTTGGTCATGCGAGGTGTATCTGGTCGCCAGATCGAATTTAGAAAACTCCCTTCGGGCCCGAGGAAGACAGCCCAATGTGCCGGTGAGAGATGTGTTGGCTCGGTTAGACCTTGATTACATGTCCCATATATATGTTTTCCTTAAAGCTATAGATCTTCGTGTGTGATTGTCCCTACATCCTTATACCCTCCTTTCCTTCCTTTGCGGGTAATTCGTCCCCTTGCTATAAATAGTAGAATAAGTTGAAATGTAAATAAACTATAGATATACGAATAAATTTAAGAATTGAGTGTTCATCAACATTGTTACAATTTCCTTATATCCCATCCTTCTCCTAAAAATATGTCACCCTTCTAAACTCGAGTACACCGCGAGTAATCGGTTTTCCACCTTACTAACCATAGATGTAAGAAAATTGTTTATATATATATATATATATAGTTTTAAAAATATATTTAAGAATTCGGCTCCTTTAAACTTAAGTAACTGAGCCTGTAAAAATAAACGAATTAATAAAAAAAAAAAAAAAATTACCATGCTATCTTGCATCCGTATGAAATTGGAGAAGATGATCCTCCGACGTTTAGACGAATGGGTCGAAACGAATAGCTTTTTATCGGATACGCAGTTCGGTTTCCGCAAGGACAAAGGGACAAATGATTGTCTCGCTTTACTTGCTTCCGAAATCCATACGACCTTTGGTAATCAAAACAGATAGTTTCGATTTTTTCAGACATTAAACGGGCGTTTGACTTCATAGTCATAGTTCATAGTCAAAGATTTTCACCAATTTTAAACAATTTTTTGTTTAATCGGCTATCCGAAAAACGCCTGCCCTTTTCTCATGGAAATTGTGCCATTTATATAATAAGCTACATGGGTCTCCCTCAAGGCTCTTGCTTAAGCCCTCTTCTGTACAATTTCTATATTAACCCATTCGTTGCCAAGCCTAAATTATATGAAGTCATTCCCATTGCCATTTATATTTTGTTATAGATACACGAAGAAGTTGATTTTTGAGTAAAATATCATTCTCTATAGGAAATAAAGTATGATTTTTGTAAAAAAAAATATTTGTAGTATTCGTTCAAGTTTTTTACATATTTATATTTATGTTTGTGGCCACAAAAAAAATTGCTAATTCAAAAGTCTGCATGTTATAATATATTTAAAGTAGGACGAGTATACTCGTCTTGGCAATGTGTGACACCCTGCCAAAGACGAGTATACTCTAAAAAAATACACAGTATTACGGAGACGCGCACAGTCTGTGAGTACCCGAGTTACGATTTTTCGCGTGAGTACAGGAGTGTTAAATAATTTATCAATAAATTCAAAAGAGAAAACAGAAATGGTTGTATTTTCTAGAAAGCATCAACCTCTCCGATTTCAGCTTCAATTGTTCAACAAAACCACCGTACAATTCACGAGTTTCAAATATCTTTGAGTCTGATTTGATTCTAAATGTAGGGGAACTGGGGGTAAGCCCGGCTCCATAAAAAGAAAGATTGTTTTGTGAGATCTGAGAGGCATATATTGTTATGTTTCCCTCACAGAATAATTATCTTTATTATCTTTATAGCTGACTCAGTTTAAATGTGGTAACCGCCAAATGGAAGGTACTCTCATTCTAGATGTCATTGTCCAATATGGCTCGAATCGCTCAACTGATTCCGGAGATATGGTCGCAACAAGCTTCGGTGAACATGGAAAATGGAAAAGAAAGGAATTTCAAATTTGGCAAATCTATCATGCGGCACCTCAAACCACACCACAATTCAATTAGGAGGTGTGGGGGCATAGTGGTCACCCTAAGTAATATGCCCATAAACCGCTTCAATTCCCGTATTTCGAAGTATATTATAGTTCAAACTGGCCAGACGTCCCGCATTTCAACAAAGTGTCCTGCTTTGGATTACGTCTTGCGAAACGTCCCGAATTTGGCAAGAGAAGAAAAAAGTCCCGCGGTATCAATATATTTGAATATTACAATTTGATCATATTGATTTTTTCAAATGGATGAACCTCAAAAATAATCTTTTATTTCGCAGACTGTTCAAGAGCGCTTTATACATCCGAAAGTTCATTTTCGGTCGACTAGCTCGGTCGGGGCTCAACGTGTTAAATAAGCCGGAAGAATTAGTGTATGTTGGACAGGAAGAGGCCGGGTTGTTTGGGTATCGTAAATGATGTGCCGAGTGGCCTTACGAAAGTTGGCCGGAACCTCAGCCATGTCCGATGAAAAGATGGATGCTGGCATGTTCCTAACCTTTTCGTGGCTTTGGCGGTCAGCTTTCTCTTTGTTTTGGCCATGAAATTATTGGAGGAAATATTACGTTTGAGGATTACCTAAATTTTTTTCATCGTCCGCAGCTGAGGGATGCTGGGAAGGTTGGCGGCGGTCACTACAATATTTATGTACAGTCGATCCATGCTCCATTGATATTTTGGCATAATGGGCTGCTGCCGGGTTCGGCCTGAAGATCACATC